>NC_041219.1:60505875-60522397 GCF_002837175.3 Physeter macrocephalus | reverse complement strand
CTTCCCCTGCTACTCCATCTCCCCTGCTACTCCACCTCCCCTGCTACTCCACTTCCCCTGCTACTCCACCTTCCCCTGCTACTCCACCTCCCCTGCTACTCCACCTTCCCCTGCTACTCCACCTTCCCTGCTACTCCACCTTCCCCTGATACTCCACCTTCCCCTGATACTCCACCTCCCCTGATACTCCACCTTCCCTGCTAACACTGCTCCCAATTACACTAAGACGATCACTAAATCAGATCAACTTTCAGAGATCTCCTTACTGACCTTGGAGGCTTTTCTGCTCCATTCAAAAATTTCCCTACCTATTAGGTGACACCTGTAGCTTCTTTCACAGATGAAAGAACCTTTTATTCTAGAATTCATTATGAAAAACCAATGAAAATGCCTGGTTGACGTAGCACATCATGAAGTTTATTCATACTTCAGTGTTAAGAGTCAGTGAATGAACCAACAGAAATGACTGATAAGGAAAAGAAATTAAAGAGCAGATCCCTGAAGGCAAAGAGGGAAGACCAAAAGAGGATGCTATGGAAAGTGAGCTGAACTCTCTCAGTTCTGCAGTCTTGTTCATCTTCAACTATGCTGGACAAAGAGAAGTTGATTACGGGGTTGGTTTTTCTTGTTTATTTTGCGTCTTTGCTTGCGTGTTTTCTTTTGTTTTGCTTTGCTTTTCGGTGTTATAACTCAAAACCTTGGAGCCCTAGGCCACCTCTACAACTTCCAATGAGCCTTGAAGATTTTATTTGTGTAAACACAAGCACCATTAATATAAAGAAGCTCATTATAAGGTAGTTCACTAAAATTTTTTTTTTAACGTAGAACTTCAACACCGAAAGGGAGGACCACTTCTTCCCTTGTCTGAACACTAAGCCTGCGTGTGCCTGCGTATGCACCCTCGTAGGGAGAAGACTGCTGATGCATATGTGCCTGTCCTCGTCTTGCCACCTGTGGTCTCTAGCTTTGCTTCAACTCACTTCATTTCATTGTTGGGAAGCTCCTTGGCCTGTGCATGATGTTCTCGCATCATAAAACTGAACGGTTAACCAACTACTTGCATCATTCGAAACAAATAATCATGTCCTGTCCCACTGGATATCTTTTAAAAGCCCTTTCATGCCAGCTACTAGGGTAACCCAGCTCTTTTTCCTCTTTTGCTTAGAATTAGAGTGTTTGCAGCTATAAAGAACGCAGAGATCATCCGGGTGGTGGCTTCCTCAGTGGTTCTCAAACTTTACAGGTTTCTCAGCCAGAGGGCTTGTTACAACACAGACGGCAGAGCCTCAGTAAGTCTGGGATGAGCCCTAAGAATTTGTATTTCTAACAAGTTCTCCCCTGCTACTGCTGATCTTGGGAGAGCGCTCTGAGAATCAGCCCAAGGCCCTCACTTCACAGCAGGGGAAGTTGAGCCTTAGACAACTGCAGTGTTTGGCCCAGAGTGACCCAGCCCATTAGTGGCAGAGCCAGGACCAGCACCAAACTCGCGTGCTAATTACGCATGTATTCCATGGTTTCTTTTTAAATCTTGGTTCATTTTTCTTTCAAGAAAAACTTTTGCTGAAACCTTAAACATCAACTTCTTTGTTTTTCTTGCAAAGCTTTATTCTTTCAGATAATTGTTTTGATCTCCCTCTGTTAATCATTTCTCAGGAAACCCTGAGAAGCCACCTCTGTTTCTCTTCACACATTTTTTTTTTCAAATAAATAAATCCGAAGAAGAAATCTCTTATAAATTCTAATTATTTTTTCTGATTACTTGGATTTTGGAGTCTGCTTTTGGCAGCCTCCTCCATTCTGTCCGCTGCTGCTTTCCGGGAATGTGAACATCTCTAGAGGAGCAGATCAATCTGTTGCCTTCTTTGGTCTGTCTCCCCACATTACCTTACCTCTTCAGGTATACTTCTCTCGTTTGTTCTTATTCCACATAGAATGTGTCTGTTCCTTCACTTCCTCCCATCATTTCCTTTCGATGTCTCTTGAGTGCCAGTTAGTGAGCTTCTAACGTATCCTCTGGCTGACATCATCTTTGTCCCTTCCTCAGACTGTGTGCTTTCTTGCCAAATCTCTTTGGGAAAAAAACATGCGGATGGAGAAAGGAGTGCACAGAAACATCACCGACATATGTGTTATATTAGAAAAAGTGGTGTGGATGGACGAGTCACTCGGCTTCTCTGGCCTCACTTCCTCAGCTGTAAAAAACGAACAGGTTGGTCTCACAAGGGCTGCAAATGCAAAACTGCCAGCAGAGTCCAGGCAGGATGTGTAGATGAATTGAAGCCAGGCTGCCGGAAGCTGGGGAGTATGTACACTGTCCCAAGGGCATGATGGCCGCGAGCTCTAGTCACAGCCGTGGAGAAATGCTGGCTAGTCAGGGTTGCCAGATCTTCCGATTTTTCAAATCTAGATTTTTAAAGAAATAATGTGAACTCTCCTTGTTTTAAATGTTGACAACTAATTCTAATTATGAGCCCAATAAAACACATTCCTTTTGTGGGCCAGATTTGGCCCTAGCCTGTCAGTTTGTGACCTTCAGATGAGATGGGATCTTTAAGTTCCTTGCAAGTCTAAAATGGCATGACTCTTCAGTAATACATTTTAAAACAAACTAGATCTCCCTGGGAGATCCCTAAACTGTTTCCTTGCCGTTTGTGTTTGGTTATAAGACTATTAGTCTCCAAAGTGAACACTCTGGAGTTCGCTGTAAGAGGAAGATACAACTTCTTCCCCTGCCTCTAGCGTAAAGTAACCACATGCTTTGCCCCCGGATGCTTAGCGTCAGACTCAGCTGAGTGCACGTGCTCTCCTACAACGCCTGACTACGGTGCGCAGGTTGGTCCTGGGGTAGGCAGCCTCTGTGAAGCAGAGCTTGTGCCTCTGTCCCTTTGTCTGGAGGCGAGATTCTAGCCCTTCCGTACCTCCTGTGTAATATGTGCTACTACAGATCGGTCTAACTAGGAAGAAGCTGGACAATCAAAGACTTGAGGTTCAGAAGCCCCGGAAATGAATGGAAGCTACCAGTAAAAAATGGAGACGTTGCCTCAAGGTGGCAAAGCTGAAGAATAGTCAGGAGATCCTACCTTATCCTATTTCACATCTTCTTTAGAGATTTCCTGCAAGGAGAGCCTCTGGTGGGTCCCTGCAGGCCAGCCTTCCCTGGACTGGGACTCGTCTGTCAGAGTTCCTCTCTGTCTCACATCCAAAAACTGGCACGCTTTTTCTAGTGAAATCCTGGCTGGCTGGTGTCACTTCTCTTGTCACCCTCGGTCATTCAAGAGTCGGACCCGTTATATCTTCCCCGTAGCTGGCCGTTGAGAATCTTCACTTTTTGGTGTTTCGGTGGAACTAACTATGATGCTTTAAATGACCCGCAAGATTAGACAGAAAGAAAGGCTCAAGGGCCAATGACATTAACAAGGAGGAAAACCCTTCTTAGCAAGTTAAGAGTTTCTGTGAAACAGTAGCAGAAGGTATGACAGCTTAAGTTAGGAATCCACGCATTATACAATAGGGAAATATTTCTCAAACTGCAAGTTCTCTACAAGTAACTTTAATTTTTAAATTTTTGACTATATAAACCATATGTAATGTGGTTTAAAAAGTATGTTTTGAATCATTTGATAACCTTTTAACCAAGGACTGGCACGTAGATTCAGGTAATTCATTTATATTTATGTTTATGATTGTATTGTTACCAACTACCATCAGTAACTTCTAATTCAGGATTTCTCAGGCATTTCTTCAAGAAATCTTAAGGCTTTGTGAATTTATGGATGGAAAAATAATTGGTGCATGGGTAAGAACTAGGCCTTGGAATGAGGCACGTCTAGGTGTTATGTAACTCAGCAGGTGTTTACCATGTTGTGTGTAGAAGCTTAGGGAGGTTAAACACCTGCTGAGTTAAAATATGCTTGAAAAGTACTCAACCCAGTGCCTGGCCTATAGAACCAATTAAAAAAAAAAAGCTGACTACTACTATATGGTTATTATTACCATTGCTAGCTACTTAGAAATTTTTTTACCATCTATTCCTGCTCTTGATTTTATTTTCATCATAGATGTTTCATCTAATATTTCAAAATAACACACAGGCACAGACTTAGAGAACAGGGTTGTGGATAGTGATATGATCTGAGGAACCCTCTGATGAACTCCTTAATTATATTATCTTCTTTCTATCTATCTATCTATCTATCTCATTCTGGGTGAAAAAAAATCTTCCATCAATTCTCTCCTCCCACAAAGCCTAGCTTTTTAAAATTTTAAATTTTTAAATTCAATTATTTAAGCTACACTAAAGAAACAAACAAACAAACCAAACAGTTCATTCATTTCTCCCAAGCCTCTGGCAACCACTGATCTGGATCTATGTGTTTAATGTGGTTTCTTTGTTTGTTTGTTTTTATTTATTTTATTTATTTTTTGGCCGTGCCACACGGCATGCAGGGATCTTAGTTCCCCGACCAGGGATTGAACGTATGCCCCTTGCAGTGGAAGCACAGAGTCTTAACCACTGGAACACCACGGAAGTCCCTGCTTCTGTTTTTATATTCCACATATAAGAGATATCAAATGGTATTTGTCTTTCTCTATCTGACTTATTTCACTTAGCATAATGCCCTTGAGGTTCATCCATATTGTTGCAAATAGCAAAATTCCATTTTTTATGGCTGAAAAATATTCCATTGTACATATTCCACCCCTTCTTTATCCATCAGTGGACCCTTAGGTTATTTCCATATCTTGGCTATTACAAATAATGCTGCAGAGAACATGGGGGTGCATATATCTTTCTAAGTTAGCGTTTTGTTTTCTTCAAATAAATACCCAGAAGGATCATATGGCAGTTCTATTTTTAATTTTTTGAGGAACCTCCATACTGCTTTCCATAGTGGCTGCACCAATTTACATTCCCACCAACACTGCACAAGGGGTTTCTTTTGTCCAGATCCTCACCAACACTTGTTATTTCTTGTCTTTTTGATAGTAGCCATTCTAACAGGTGTGAGGTGATATCTCACTGTGGTTTTGATTTGCATTTCCCTGAAGATTAATGATGTTGAGCATCTTTTCATGTACCTATCGGCTGTTTCTATGTCTTCTTTGGAAAAATGTCTACTCAGATCCTCTGCCCATTTTTTAATCAAATTGTTTATTTTTTAGCTATTGAGTTGTATGAATTCTTTATATTTTTTGGAGCGTAATCCCTTATTAAATATATGATTTGCAAATATTTTCTCCCACTCAGCAGGTGCCTTTTCACTTTGTTGATGGTTTCCTTTGCTGTGAAGAAGATTTTTAGTTTGATGTAGCCCAACTTATTCATTTTTGTTTTTATCGCCTTTGCTTTTGTTGTCAGATTCAAAAAATTATCACCAACACCTATGCTAAGGAGATTACAACCTATGTTTTCTTCTAGGAGTTTTATGGTTTCAGGTCTTACATTCAAGCCTTTAATCCATTTTGAGCTAATTTTTGTGTATAGTTTAAGATAGTAGTCCAGTTTCATTCTTTTGCATATGACTGTCCAGTTTTCCCAATACTATTTATTGAAGAGACTGTCCTTTCCCCATTGTATATTCTTAGTTCCTTCATTTCAAATTAATTAACCATATATGTGTGGGTTTATTTATGGGCTCTTTATTCTGGTCCATTGATCTATGTGTCTGTTTTTATACCAATACCATACTGTTTGAATTACTATAGCTTTGTAATACAGTTTGAAATAAGGGCATGTGATGCCTCCAGCTTTGTTCTTCTTTCTCAAGATTGTTTTGGTATTTGGGGTCTTTTGTGGTTCCATACAAATTTTAGGATTATTTAATCTATTTCTGTGAAAAATACCATTGGAATTTTGATAGGGAATGCACTGAGTCTGTATATTGCTTCGGGTAGTATGGACATTTTAAGAATATTAATTCTTCCAATCCATGAACACATATTTCATTAATTTTTGTCTCCTTCAAAGTCTTTTATTAATGTCTTGTAGTTTTCAATATAAGGTCTTTCACCTCCTAGGTAATTTTATTCCTAAGTATTTTATTCTTTTTGATGCAATTGTAAATGGGATTTTTTTCTTAATTTCTCTTTCTGAGAGTTTGTTATTAATGTATAGAAATGCAACAGATTTTTGTGTATTGATTTTTTTCCTTGCAACTTTACTGAATTTATTATTTCTAACAGTATTTTAATGGAGTCTTTAGGGTTTTCTATATACAATATGTCATCTGCAAATAATGACAGTTTTATTTCTCCCTTTCCAGTTAGATGCCTTTTATTTCTTTTTCTTGCCTAATTGCTGTGGCTAGGAATTTCAATACTATGCTGAATAAAAGGGGTGAGTGGGCATCCTTGTCTTGTTCCTGATCTTAGAGGAAAAGCTTTTCAGCTTTTCACCATTGAGTATGATGTTAGCTGTGGGTCTGTTATATATGGCCTTATTATGCTGAGGTATGTTCCCTCTATACCTACTTTGCTGAGAGGTTTTATAAGTGGTTGTTGAATTTTGTCAAATTCTGCAAATTTTTCTGCATGTATTGAGACAATCATATGATTTTTATTCTTCTTTTTGTTAATGTGGTGTATCACATTGACTGATTTTTGGATGTTGAACCATCCTTTCATCCCTGGAATAAATCCCACTTGATTATGGTGTATGATCCTTTTAATGTATTGTTGAATTCAGAATTTGGTGTGCTAATATTTTGTCGAGGATTTTTGCATCTATGTTCACTGGGGATTTTGGACTGTAATTTTTTTTTTTCTTTTTTGGTGGCATCCTTGTCTGATTTTGGTATCAGGGTAATGCTGGCCTCATCAAATGAGTTTTGAAGAGTTCCATCCTCTTTTATTTTGGGGAAGAATTATGATATTAATTCTTCTTCAAATGTTTGGTAGAATTTACAGTGAAGCCATCTGGTCCTGGACTTTCGTTTCTTGGAAGTTTTTGGTTACTGATTCAATCTCCTTACTAATAATCAGTCTGTTCAGATTTTCTATTTCATCATGATTCAGTCTTGGTAGGTTGCATGCTACCAGGAATTTATCCATTTCTCCTAGGTTGTCCAATTGGTTGGCATATAACCGTTGATAGTAGTCTCTTATCATCCTTTGTATTTCTGTGGTATTAGTTGCAGTCACCTCTTTCATTTCTGATTGTATTTGAATCCTCTCTCTCTTTTCTTCTTGGTGGGTCTAGATAAAGGTTTGTTAATTTTGTTTATCTTTACAAAGAACCAGTTCTTAGATTCACTGATCTTTTCTGTTGTCTTTTTAGTCTCTATTTTCTTTATTTCAGCTCTAATCTTTGTTATTTCCTTCCTTTATTAACTTCGGGTTTCATTTGTTCTTTTTCTAGTTCCTTGAGGTGTACAGCTGTTTATTTGAGACTTTTTTGTTGCTTGAGGTAGGCATTTTTTCGCTATACTTTCCTCTTAGAACTGCCTTTGCTGCAGCCCATACATTTTGGCATGTTACATTTCAATTTTCATATGTCTCAAGGTATATTTTGCTTTTTTTCTCTGACTCATTGGTTGCTCAACAGCATGTTGTTTAATCTTCACATATTTGTGAATTTTCCAGTTTTAATTGTGTAACTGATTTCTAGTTTCATACAACTGTTGTTTGGAAAAGATGCTTGATGTGGTCTTGATCCTCTTAAATTTATTAAGACTTGTTACATGGCCTAACATATGGTCTATCTTGGAAAATGTTTCACGTACACTTGAGAAGAATGTGTATTATGTTGCTTTTGGGTGGAATGTTCTGTAAATATCTGTTAAGTCCATCTGGTCTAATGTGTTCTTTAAGGCCAATATTTCCTTGTTGATTTTCTTCCTGGATGATCTGTCCATTGATGTCAGGTAGGGTATTAACGTCCCCTACTATTATTGTGTTACTATCTATTTCTCCCTTTAGGTCTGTTAATATTTGCTTTATATATTTCGGTGCTCCCATGCTGGGAGCATAAATATTTACAAATGTTATATCTTCTTGTTGGATTAATCCCTTTATCATTATGTAATGCACTTGTCTCTTATTACAGTCTTTGTTTTAAAGTCTATTTTGTCTGAAATAAGTATCACTACTCCAGCTTTCTTTTGGTTTCCTTTTGCATGGAATATCTTTTTCCATCTCTTCATTTTCAGTCTGTGTGTGCCCATAGATAATTCATCTACTCTTTCAAAATAACACAGAGGCACAGACTTAGAAGACAGAGTTGGTGGTTAGTGATATGTTATGATCCGAGGCACCCTGTGAGGAACTCCTTAGTATTAGTATTTAAATCTCTCCCCTGCTAACAAACTTCTATTATTCAAGATTGAATCTTCATCTTCTTGTATCAGAAAAAAACTAGCTGTTTGTCAAAATTTGTGCTTGCCCTTCAGAGAATTTGAGTTGTCACTGGAAGCAGCTACCCAGACAAAGACTATATTTCCCCTTTCCTCCTGCACCTGGCATGGCCTTCCTTCTCATGTTAACTGGTGGAATGGGAGCAGAAGTGATGTGTGGCATTTTCACATCATGATTTAAGAAGTAGGTGCACTTTATCATCTTTCTCCTTCCACCAGATGAATTCATTTGAAGATGAGGCCTTAGGAGAAGACTGAACCACAAGATTGAAGGAGACTGGATCCTTGAATTACAGCATGGAGGAAAGGGACCCACCAACTGGGAACACTTACTGTAGGTGGTCAAATGAATGAGAAATAAACCTCTATTATGTTTATGCCACATATTCTGGGGTCTATTATTTATTGCCCTTAACATTACCCTAATTAACATAGGAATTGGCACTTTAAAGGAGGTGCTATAACAAAAACCTAAAGTAAGTATATTTGGCTGAACATGTGGGCAGCAGATAGCAAAGAAACAGATGTTCAGTACTGGAAAGATGGACACCCATGTTATGCATTGGCCAAGCATTTTTAAAACTATGTCTATGATAACTTCCAAAGCAGAATCCATTACTGCCAGGCACCCGTGACTGCTATACATTCCTGATTCTTCTCTTTCTTTCTTTCTTTTTTTTTTCTTTTTAACATCTTTATTGGAGAATAATTGCTTTACAATGGTGTGTTAGTTTCTGCTTTTTAACAAAGTGAATCAGTTAACTTCTCTTTCTTAATAGGAGTTTTTATTATGATTATCTTGTCTCTGTTTTACCATCATATAATGAGAAGTACAGATAACTTCTCTATAGGTTTGTTTATTACCATGTGAGAAGAGCTTTAGATGGGAAGATTTCATGCCACCCAAAGATGCTGGACTTCGAGTGGTTTACTGGGACTGGATTGGACTGTACTTGTTCTTGGAGTCAGAAAGGATGGGTGTGCGTGAATACTTGGCGGAAGGAATGGCAGACCAAGAAGGACCAAAATATCCACTCCCTCTTCCATATTCTACACCGAATCTCATCTAACCTAAGATTTCACTGGTCGTCAAATACCCAATTTTATGTACCGCTAAGATATAAAAAACGCTTCCAACTAAATATGAATTTACACTGAATACTTGTTCTTGACTGAACACTGCACTCCTATCAAAGAGATGTTCAAGTGTGAAAAAAATGTAGATTAGGAGTGATGAAAAGTAATATTTTTGAGAACTGACTGTCTTATTTGAGACAATATTTCCTAATCTTCTTTGCATCCTGCTGTTGCCTTGAGACTAGTTCTCACCAATAAAGTATGAGTGGGGGGCTTCCCTGGTGGCGCAGTGGTTGAGAGTCTGCCTGCCGATGCAGGGGACACAGGTTCGTGCCCCAGTCCGGGAAGATCCCACATGCCGCGGAGCGGCTGGGCCCGTGAGCCATGGCCGCTGGGCCTGCGCGTCCGGAGCCTGTGCTCCACAACGGGAGAGGCCACAGCAGTGAGAGGCCCGCGTACCGCAAAAATAAAATAAAATAAAATAAAGTATGAGTGGGAGTGAGGTGTGTCACTCTGGGCCAGACTCTTTAAGATGTGGGTACCTCATCCGTACCCTTTTCCCTTCCATAGCTGAAAGCAGACGACAGTGGGATCTAGGAGAAGGCAAAGTCAAAAGGTGGGTGGCAGGGGTGGGGGAGGCTGGTTTCTTGAATCAAATGGGAGAAAGCCACCACCGATCAGGAACACCCATACTGGCTTGGGCTGTGAGAGAGAAATAAGCTTCAATTTTGTTTAAGGTATGTATTTTCTGCTTTTGTTTGTTACTGCCATTAATATACTCCTAATGAACACACTCTTGTACCTGGGTTGTTGTAAGGATTAAAGAAATTATTATATGTAAGGCTCTTAGAAGAGTGTCTGGCATATAAAAAGCGCTAAATGGATGTCAACTATTATTATTATTTAGAATGCTCTTTAAAAATGCAAGTAGCCTTGGAGGGGTGATCAACTTTTATCTTTGGAAGTTAGTAAGTTGTACTAGAAAACTACTTGAGTCAATTAATCCAAGCTCTGTCACTTTAGAGATAAGTAAATGAAGTCACTGAGAAGATGAATGGCTTGCTCTGAAGTCATTTTAATAGTCATAAGTACTTCTGTATGAATTAGTTGTGTTTCAGCCAAGAAAGAGCAGGCTGAAATTGGAATGAGACGGTGGGTGGGGAGTAAGAGTGCAGATGCTTTTGGAGTTGGGTTATCACTTGTGAGGAAAAGCCTGGGATTGAGGCTTTTGGCAGCCAAAGCAAGGAATAGTGGGCTACTTGGTGACCAGGTTGGAAGAGTCAAGGAAGATCTACACAGTAACATTTTTCATCTCATTACTACATATAAGGATTCATCCAAAGTTGCTTAGTAAAACATAATAAATATATTTGGGGTACATTTTAGCACAAAGTCCCTTTCTTTGGAAATGACTCTCCAGAAAAGCCTCTATGGAAGAGGTGGCGCCTAGGTGGCCATGTTGATGCAATGTGTCCTGGTTCCTCTTCTTCCATGGCAGATTGGAACAGGGCTGTATGTACACCTCACCCAAGCTGAGACAATCAGCAGCTTCTCTGGAACCAATGTGGAATTGGCTCTCTGAGGGTCTGTGTTAGCTGAGGGGAGCCTATCTGTTATGTAGCATCATGCTTGGGGTTAGTTTTATGACCTACAAAAAGCCATGTGCAGGCGAATATCACAGAAAAGCAGAAATATTGAGTAAGTGAAGGGATCTGGTCTGCAAAGATAAGAATGGGGGCAGATATTCAGAAAAAAAGCAAAGAAGAGCAGCCGTGGGGCTCCAGGATTTACAGAGCATGACTCCTAGGCTGACAGTTTACCAGTTCTCATCCTCAGCTCCCATGAGCTGGAATGAATGGTGTTTACATGAATTCTCTCTGTCCTTAAAAATAAACCCACTTAAAAAAAATCTGAGCTGAGTTGGTTTCTGTTCTTTCAGTCAAGGAAATTGGTAATAACATAGTCAATAACTAAATCAATTAAAAATCTCCTAACCATACTTGATTACTTATTATCAAGTAACAACAATAAAAGTTCACCTCTGCCCAGAAGGAAGGGTTATAAAAGCCACTGCTACTACAACAACTGTGTCCTTCAAGTTCTACTTCTAAGGGTCTAGATTTGATGCTCTTCTGAACAGTCTCCTAGAGATCATCTTAGTAATGATTTGAGTTGATGGGATCAAAATTTTCATATTTCTACCACAACAGATCAAATAAACCAAATTTTTAGATGTTAATCTACTCAGAATTTTTGGAAGTCAGGGGATTTTTCTTCTTAACAATAATAGTACATTTTCACTGTAGAAGATTTTGATACTGTAAATAGGTCAAAAAATTCTAAAAATCACAGTTTTACCATGAATAGACAACCATCAGTAATTTTTAGGATGAAATCCCAACAAAAATGAAAATGTAATCATATCAGTATCTTGAATTATCCTCAAGAATTCATGTTATTTTACTGGTTATATTTTTTCATGTGTTCATAGACTTTTTTTCCAAAGAGCTCCCCAAGGATCAGAATTTGAATCACTGAGAAGTACTTTTGGCATCAGACTTCTTTATTTTTTCTGATGAACAATAAATGCATTTACTTTATTCAGTTCCTTTGTTCTTTAGGAAATGAAAAGAAATCATCTAATTGAGATATCCTGTGTGTCATAGAGGCAAGGAGATTTAAACCATGTCCCTAGGCCTTTATATTCCCTCACCTGCTTTTTATCAACAATTTAATGGAAGCGTGTTTTTTTACTTCCTAGCTGTCCACTTGTGTTTCCTGTAAAAACACCAAATCTAAAATGACTTCAATTCCAGAAGGGTCTGCCTGGCAGCTCTAGAATCATGATCTGTCTTTTTCTCCTTATTTTGGGGTTTCATTGGGCTCACCTCTGTTCATTTTCTAATACCAGATATTTTATTTTATTTCCTCCTTGGGCTAACATTCATTATCTTTGCTCCTCTTGTTTTCCCTTGCTAGATTTAATTGACCCTCTCGTTTTATTTACCATATTTAAAAATGAATTATCCTGATCCCATGTTACTTATTTCTCACACCAAGGATTTATCGTCTTAGTAAAACCCTGGTCTTTTAACAATCAGAGTAGGAATATAGCTAAGAGTTTTAGAGGGGTTTTGCTTTCTTTCACACATATGATTTTTGCCAGTAGCCAAATTTATCTCTATTTTCCACTAATAAGGAGATATTGTTGAAATGCTAAATTTTCTAAAATCTGGTAACTCTCCACTATGGTTTTGAGTTCTTTCCACTTTTTTAATTCCAAACTTTTTTGGAGGGACCATTTTAGGAGGATACCATTCTCTTGATTCGCCACCAAGGGCTTGTGTTCCCATTCTGCTCAATCATTAGCATCTTTTTTAACCAGAGAACACTCATACTTTACTTGTTATGTGAAGATTTAGCTAAAGTTTTTTTGGGGGGACTGGAGGATTATCTACTTAATCTGATTACCCTTGAACGGCAAGTATCATCACTGAATTTCAGAACTTTCAGTTATTCTCAGCATCTGGAAAAGGTGGACTATACAAAAGTCCTTCAATATTCATATTCATTAAGTTAACAAATATTTATGGAATTTGTACTGTGTGCTGGGCACTGTTCACCCATGAACAGGATGGACATGACCCCTGCTCTCAAGGACATCATGGTCTAGGAGGGAACATAAACACGTATTGCAATACATGGTGTTAGCACCTGTGACTGGGGTAAGCACAGTGTTAGAGAACAGACCAGGTGGGCAATGACAGAGAAAGGATACGTGAGCTGAGACTTGAAGGACGAGGAGAGGTGAGCAGAGAGAAGATTTTAGAAAGAGAAAAGAGCTGAAAAAAAATTTAGCGGCATGAGAAGGGACACTGGGGAACTCCAAGAACTTGATGTAACTGGTGATGGTGTGTGTGCCTTGGGGGTGTGGATGGTATTGGGAAAGGGGGGGGAAGATGTGATCAGATTATGAATGGCTTGTGTGCCATGCTTGTGTAACATGAAGGGTACACGTTAGCCTGGAGAAGCTGAGTCCCTGAAGAATTTTAGACAGACATACAATGATCAGAATTGTAATTTAAAAGGAGTGCTCTACCGCACAGCACAGGGAGATCAGCTCGGTGCTTTGTGACCACCTAGAGGGGTGGGATAGGGAGGGTGGGAGGGAGACGCAAGAGGGAAGAGATATGGGGATATATGTATATGTATAGCTGATTCACTTTGTTATAAAGCAGAAACTAACACACCGTTGTAAAGCAATTATACTCCAATAAAGATGTTAAAAAAGTATAAATAAATAAAAGGAGTGCTCTAGCAGTGGGGGCCGCTGACAGGGCTCAGAAGATCCTCGTTCACATGTATAGAGAGTGTTTCTCTCAAGAGCTGAGCCTAGCGTCTGTGAAGGTCAGAGGGGTTGGGGCTATCAACCAACACCAGAACATTTACCCCTTTTTCTCCTTTCCTTCTTTTTCTTCCTCTTTTCTCTCCTTCTTCCTACCCCTTCATCCTCCTTCTCTCAAACATTCCCTTAAGAAGCTCTTAAAACTTAAACAGTTCATGGGCCGTCTTTAAAAAATATCAGTGAAAACTTTCCAATTTAGTTGTAAATGTCTTCTGTCTTTTTCTCTGTGGTCAATGCTAAATTACTTACTGGCCGAATATCCTTTCATGGATGCTCAGATCTCCCGCTTTCCCTTTGCTACCTATAATTCTTTATCACTATCCATCATCACCTTCAATGTGGTGGTGGGGAGGGGAAACAGAAATTCAAGGAAGTTGATTTTACTATTGACTTGTGGTTCTTGTAGAGAGTTTATTAGTAGAATATGAAAGCTTCTGGTGACTTTTAATGTTGTTCATAATGTTTTTTAAACTGTAGGTTGTGACCCATGTGTAGGTCATGAAATCAATTTAATGGGTCATAACCTGCATTTTAAAAAAAGAAACAGGACCTAACCTAACAGAATAGAAAATATCAGAGTGCCTTGAATATACTAAGGGTCAATACTGTTTTATGAAACTTTTGTTTCACTTATAGGCATACATGTTTATTCATATAGATAACATAAAATATGTCTCACTATAGGTGGTAATCAAAAAAGATTAAATTTTAAAAATAAAAAACCGTCAAAATTAAGTTTGAAAAACACTGCCCAACATCAACTTTTTTTTTCCACTCTGAAGATCAAAAAAATTGAGAACCATAGAAGGTGACTGGTCCAAGTCCAAGAATCAGTGGCAAATGCAAAATCTGAACTCAGGTCTCCTAACAGTCAGATGTTCTTTGAACAAAAGTTGACTAATTGCCTAACATAAGGACTGGAGAGCATGGATTTCATTTACTTGATTTACCCTTGAGACCACACTGTGAAATGATCAAATGTCATAATGCTTCGTTATCTGAGTATTTATGAGACAACACATCATGTTGCTCTTTTACTTTGCATCATAGATTGAGCACTCAACTTTGACAGACTGTCAGTTTGTGCCTTTATTATTCTTAAAAATTTTTTTTGTGGACGACTTTGATACATAGTCATCCTTATGTTTTGAATAAAGATAATCTAGTTCTTTTTGTTTTTCAGCTGAATGGCCGAATGATTATTTTGGTACTCTCTTTCATAGTCCTTCACCATCTTGAAAAACAAACATTCCGGAATATTTAGAGGTGTTTCTCCTGAAGTCAGGGAAATGTTAGGTGCACCTCGGGACTCCTCCAGCCTTATAGTTCTATTGCTTTTACCTTTGTGATCAGTCTTTATGGATTTCCTCTTCCTTTTTCCAAGAAATTAAACTTTTCTTTTTCCTTTGGGGGCCTTGATTTCTTCATTTGAAAAATAGGAAGTGTGTCTAGATTATCTATAGTTGCTGTTAATCAGTTAGTGTTTCCTAATCACGTGGAGGTTACGGATTCATTTCCAAATATGAGAGAAACCATTGCCTAGAAATTTGCACTTGAATATAGAGAAACGTGTTTTTGTGTAAAATTGTGTAGAATTCCTGGATTTTTGTAACCCATTTATAGGTTCACAGTTTCAAAAACCTTCTTTACATAACTTCTTCTATGTCATACCATGTACCAGATTCTCTACATTTCCTTCCTTGAACTTCCTAAGGAATTCCGGATTTTGCTTCCTTCCTGCCTCCTTAATGATGTTCCCCATAGTTCAAAGACTCCTAGAGCTGGAAAAAATTTTGAGCAAGCTACATCATCCATCTCATTTCCTTCCTGTCTATTACCTTCACTTATCAGTACTTCTCATTTGTCCATTTAGTAACTCAAATAGTGTTTTTACTTGGAATAATGACATGGACCATAGCCCCTTAAAATCCATTTCTCACGTAGGGACCCTTCATTCATTCATTCTACAATATTTACTGAGCATCTCCCTGGGTCAGGCACTGTGTTCCATGTTGAGGATATAATGGTGGATAAGAAGATAGGCACTGCCCTTTCCTCAAGAGGCTTACTGGAGAGACTGACTAAAAAGAAGTTACCAAAGAGTTTAATAAGATTGCTTCAAGCTCAATGAAATAGATGGATTTTGAGGCCAGGCTGCCAGAGCCTGAATCCCATGTTTATTACTTACTATCTGTATATATCAGCCACTTCCTGTGAACTACTTCAGATACCCTGGCCTCACTCATCTCCAGGGTCTTTGGCTATGAGGGGAAAACCCTTTTTTCCCCCTCTACCTTCCTAGGTTCACTGGCTGGGCTCTCCAATTAAACTAATAAGAAACAGTTTAGAAAGAGAGAAGAAACAAAAAAACCAAACAAACAGATACGGTTATATACATAGCCATAGAGATTTACAAGGAAAAGAAAACTCAAGGAGACAGCCAGATTGAGGCTTATATACCATCTTCGGCTAAACAAAAGACAAGAGTTTGGGCTTCTGGGTGGAGGAGGCGGGTTAAGAAAAGGAGAGGGAGGAACCACAGGTAAATAAGGGTTGTCTCACCATGCAGATAAGTCTCTTGGGCGATGAGAGCTGTCTCTGGTGTAGCTCTTTCTCTGGCAAGAGACACAAGTAGAAAGTGACTTTTTTTTTTTTTTTTTTTTTTTTTTGCGGTACGCGGGCCTCTCAC
>NC_041219.1:60448975-60505681 GCF_002837175.3 Physeter macrocephalus | reverse complement strand
CTCCGCGGCACGTGGGATCCTCCCGGACCGCGGCACGAACCCACGCCCCCTGCATCGGCAGGCGGACTCTCAACCACTGTGCCACCAGGGAAGCCCAGAAAGTGCCTCTTTAAATGTAAGTTTCCTGCTCAAAAGGGGAAATTGTGCTCTATTTCTGGGCAGTTGGGGGGGGTGAAGAGCTTTTCCTGCAACTGTCGGTTCTCAATCGCCTTCAGCTCAAAATAATTCACATGCCAGAGAGGCACATTTTGGTGCCCTTCATTCTGCACTCTGAAAATTCTTCCCCCACCCCGGGAAAAGGCATTTCTGTTAAAACAAAACAAAACAAACAAAAACCCAAAGGTTCATGGGTGGAGCAAATTATAAACCCAGTTTTGAGGACCAGAGGAAAAGTCAGTCGAAAAGGTTTCTAGATGTTGGACTCAAAGCATCTTTAGATGGTGGACAGAGGATGGCTGTGACAATCTAACTTCCAATTTCCTGATTTGCAGTTTGAATGTCTTTGGTGATGGCATGTATATCAGTGTCACAGTCATGGTTATTCTTCAGAGCAAAGCATGGAAGCATCTGGCATTAGATTGTAGAGCCCTTTTAGATAGTCCTAATGAGGATAGGGCAGTCAGGTTTTAGTTCTCCGTGGTGCCAAGTCAGAAAGGTGAGAGAAAATCTAGAAATGTTAATTACTGACAAAATGTACAAAACAACCCACAAGGATGTGCTGTTTTTTTTCCACTGAAACATAACTTCTCTCTCTCTAATCACTCCAATTTCTATCAAAGGTAATCAAAGTAAGACTAATTTGCAAAAAAATCGAGTCTCATTGAACTTGGCCTGATTATTTACATAAGTGCAGCAAGAATAAGTAACTGACCATTTAGGCTCTTACAAGTCTGCTTTGCTGGAATTTTAAATAAGGGAACTCAGATTAGATTTTTAAAAGCCTCTTGAGGGTAGGAAGCCAAGCCAAGAACTTACCATCAGTCTTCATCTGCAGTACCTGTAGATCTGGGTCAATTCCTCCTTTCTCAAGGTTCCCGATATATTTTAAGGCTCCTGGGCCTGCCAGGAAGCAATTTTTCTTACCTGTAAGACCAGGAAGACTGTAAGGCAGGTATCAGATGGGTATTCCAAGAGGGCTTTATAAGCATTGGCTCTATACAGTGAACCTTAGTTCTCAAATACGCCATTCCAGTCAAAGCCTTGGTAATAAAACCGATGTTTCAAACTGTGTCCTGTTAACAAGGACAACAGATTCTTTTTTTTTTTTGCCCCTTGGCATGTGGGATCTTAGTTCCCCAACCAGGGATCAAATCTGTGCCCCCTGCAGTGGAAGCACAGAGTCCTAACCACTGGACAGCCAGGGAATTCCCAGGACAACAGATTCTTATTGAACATATGCAAATAATTATATTACCATGAAAACAAGAATATTCAATAAAAGCTTCCAAATTCTAGAGGGATCAGGTAGAGAGAAAAAGTAAATATTTCATCTTTATTCACAGAAGTATATTTTAACATATTTCTGTAAGTTATAGATAGCTTAAAAGAAAAGAGAAAAAGGATTCCTTAAATCTGAAAAACGAAACATTGAAGAACCAGCGATGTTTCAAACAAAAAGGCCAGAAAAATTATAATCATCCTTATCAGTTCATTCAGTCCCAGGAAATTAATTCTTGTTTTGCTTGATTTAGGGTTAGCAATTTTATAAATTCATCAGGTTCTTTGTTGGACTGCACCCCACAGGCCTACAAGAACTGCACTTGCCCAGCTTTAAGACCAAAGAAAGAGGACTTCCCTGGTGGCGCAGTGGTTAAGAATCTGCCTGCCAATGCAGGGGACATGGGTTTGAGCCCTGGTCCGGGAAGATCCCGCATGTCGTGGAGCAACTAAGCCCACGTGCCACAACTACTGAGCCTGCTCTCTAGAGCCCGTGAGCCACAAGTACTGAGCCCGAGTGCCACAACTACTGAAGCCCGCGTGCCTAGGGCCCGTGCTCCACAACAAGAGGAGCCACCACAATGAGAAGCCCGGGCACCGCAACGAAGAGTAGCCCCTGCTCGCTGCAACTAGAGAAAGCCCGCACGCAGCAACGAAGACCCAACGCAGCCAAAAATAAATGAATAAAATAAATAAATGAATAAATAAATAAAAGACCAAAGAAAGAGCCCAGCATCAGCGACAGAGACATCAATGGTTGAATGGAGGGGGAGCTTACACATCTGAAGCAAGGTCCTGGAGCGACACCCCACCGTGTGTGGTGGAAGGCAGGCAGGACATGGCAGCAATCTTCACTCCTGGCGGGGAAGGAGAGACTGCCACTTATAGGAGGCACTGACTTCAGGTTGGCTCATTAGTTACCAGCTGAGGGGCACGCCCCTCACTGCCCCTTTGATAAGGACAGTCCTAGCTGGGGCCTGGGACAAGTATGTAGGAAGGTCAGTTATGTGTGTAGGGTGTAGGTGAAGCAGGCACTGGTCGGGCAGGGGAAGTACAGAGAGCAAGAGAACAGCCATCTTGAGTGGCCTGACCATACATTCTCCATTTGAGTTTTTGGAATTTTTACCCAGCCCAGTGGCATGATTTTTATGTTGTCAGAAACCTGTACTCCAGAGTACTTGTCAGAGTCTTTTCTGTGACTCTCCTTGATGTGAAGCATTTTCCCCTGTACTTGATTGCTACAACATTTCAGGAAGAATAAGTGTAAAACATTAACTGTGTGTGAATGACAGATTTCAAAATGGCCCTGGTTAAAAATCTGATGAAAGTTCATTATGGCACACTTGACAAATTTGGTTATTTCTACGACATACAACATTTTATAATGACTGGAATTATGACTGATAACATTAAACAAGGACAAATTATGGATAGCAAAGGTACTGAAAAATTTCTAGGAACTTTATACAATTTCTGAAACATTCATATGAAGAACATGTATCCATACAAATATAACCTAAAGACAGTTCAGAATCACTTCTCATCTGACAATGTTTCCCATGTAATTTAACATTTCCAATAAACCTAATTAGTTTAACATCTCTATTTTACCAAGTGAGAGAACAAATTCTGTGAGATTTTTCAGGTGCCTTCTGGGAATCTTAAAGTTATCTTGAGGTAAAAGAAGACTCCATTTAGAATTTTATTTGGGGAAATTTGTCGAAAATATCAAAAGGTTTGAACACCTGATTAAATAGGATCACAGGTCACTATGAAACAATACTTGGTTATCTATTTAACCAAAGTGACAATAAAAGATTTCAAAGGCAAATACAGAAGGTCACATGACTATTAAAAAAAAAACTTAGCACTTTCAATATTAAGAAGTTTGTTTTCTTAAGTAATCAAAAACATAATAAAGAAAGCACAGGAAGTTATTCTAAGACACAGAATCTTTGTTTTCTAGGCAGATTACTCAACAGGTAAAGAAAAACTTTTTACGATATCATATTAAGAACAGACCATTAATCCAAACTCCAGTTCTGTATCAGTACACTATTTATATCAAAATTCATTTTAAAACCTAATGATAGGGGCTTCCCTGGTGGCGCAGTGGTTGAGAATCCGCCTGCCGATGCAGGGGACGCGGGTTCGCGCCCCGGTCCGGGAGGATCCCACGTGCCGCAGAGCGGCTGGGCCCGTGAGCCATGGCCGCTGAGCCTGCGCGTCCGGAGCCTGCGCTCCGCAGCGGGAGAGGCCACAGCAGTGAGAGGCCCGCGTACCGCAAAAAAAAAAAAAAAAAAAAAAGCATCCCCAAAGAGGCTGAAAAAGATGCAGAGACAACCCCCCTTCCCTCTGCACCCAGGATCAAGAGTCACTCCCAAAGACAGCTTAAGAAATCAAAGACCTTCACTGTCACAAGCAGTAAGGAAACTCCGGTCCCCCACAAAAGTGTGACACCTTCAGTCGTAGACCTGCTAACCTGTCCCACTGAATAGGCTATACTGGGATGAGACTTTTCCCTGAATGAACAAGGAAATGAAATTATGGACTGAGACCTCTCATTGATACAAACTCCCATGAGAGCTGGTATGGTCAGATGGACAGTGTTACTTATGTGCTTTTGTGTGTCGGCTTTCCTAGCCTGACAGGTGCCACCAGATGCAGACCTGACAACCTGCACACCCCCTCCCCACAAGCTGTTGAGACCAAGAAGAGTATCCTCTGACTGGGTGCAAGCCAAGCTCTCAAGACCCAAAACGAAATGGAAAGGCAATCTTATATGATTTTCCTCCTCGTGACACACAATGCAAAAGACAGAAACAGAGGAAAACAATGACTTTTCCTGGAAGGCTAAGGATCAATAAACAATGCGCACTCCGAACCAAATTTGTAAGAGTCATAAAAATCCAAAGAACGAATTCCTACAACTGCTTTTCTTCTAGATTTGGAAAGAGAAAACAAAGACACTTTACCACCCTCATTCAATTAGACCGTGCAGACAGAAATCAGGGAGGGTAACTTTGGTAAGAAATTTTACCTTTTGCCAGCTTTATCAGAGGGCCCAGACCTCAGCTTCAGCCTCTGTGCAAGTGGGGTTTCCCAGGCATCCCTCTGTGGTAGAGGGAGGAAAATTGTAGAGGAGGAAAAGCGTTCTTCCTTCTATTATCCTAGGTTCACGGGTGGACCTCTGAATCAAACTGATAAGAAATAGATTAGCAAGGAAAAAAAAACAGATTTAAATACATACATACGTATGCAGGCGAGTTCAAAAAGAAATGAAAACTCAAGGAGAGGGCCTTATGATTGAGGCTTTTATACCATCTTCGGCTAAGCAAAGGAAAAGGGGTGTGAGGCTTCTGGGCAGGGGAAACAAGTGCTGGGAAGGTGAGGGGAAGAAATGTCTGGTAAATAAGGGTTTTCTTATTATGTAGATGAGTTTTCCCAGGAAGTAGCTCTCTTCCTGATAAGAGACACCTTTACAAATGAAAATTTCCTTTACACGTGGAAATTTCCTTTGCCAAAGAGGTGTATTTTGGGGTGCAATATTCTGGTACCCGTCACGTACTTGTTTTGCTCTAGCCACCCATGTGGCAGGCAGCTCTGCCTGGGCCACGATAGACTCCAGGTAGACCAATCTGATAGCACCAGGCACCAGTCATCTTGGGACCAGGTGCTTTCCTGTTGGTGCTAAGACTAGCTTGTGGGCATGAGTGCAACTGAGCTAATTAATGCTCCATATCGTAAACCTCTGACCAAAGAGACAGAGGTGCCCGTGAACATGTTCTTCCCCGCTTGCACTGGGTTGGAGTCCAGACACACATTCATTCATACGGCTTCTCAGAGTTGGTTAGGCAAGATCAAGCCATCAGTCGGACTTGATAGCACGCAGTGGCCCCGTCACTTTGTACTGACTGACTATCCCTCCTGACCTGACTCACTCCTATTTCCTGAGATTGCCCTCCCTAATTAAGTCATGGTACATATGCATTTACTGCAGCCTCTGCTTTCTGGGAAAACATAAAGGCCTTTTGAAAAAATTACCTCTCAGTGCCTCAGTTTCCTCATTTGATAAATATCAATTATAATAATAGTACCCGCTTCATAGGGTTGAATATAAAGCAAATTACTATATGTAATGCTCTTAGCGGAGGGCCAGTATGTGTTACAGATGCGCTAACTTTATTATTATAATTTATTCTAAGTGCAACGGGGTGTCACTGAGGAATTTTAAGGAGACTGTCGCGGTCTGATTGACATTTTAGTATGAAGTTCTCTCCTGTCCCTGTGTGGGAAATAGATTAGAGAGAGACAGAGATAAAAGTGGAGAAACATTTAGGAGGCTGTTGAAATGGTAATGCGGAGAGATTTTAGTAATCTATTCAAGAGAGTAGAGTATTAGCGGTGGAAACCAGTAGAAGTGGACAGAGCCAGGAAACGCTTTGGAAACAGTACCTACGGAACTCAAAAAATAGATTGGATGGGGCAGTGAGCGAAAAAGAAGAACTCAAAAATATGTTGCTTTTCATGGCATGTGCATGATAAATCCAGCCCTTTTTCTCAAGATAGGAAGTCAACTCCTCCCCCATGCCTAGACCACGGATTTAATGTTCTCTTTTTCCCTAGACTGTCTTTGCTGACGTTCTTGCTTGCTCTCAGTCACACATCCTGTGACTTAGCAAAATGTTATCGTCCACCACCCAGTTTTCACCTGCCACTCCCTCCTGTGGCCCCAGTGATGGGAACTGACAACAGCCAAAGCAAGTCTTCCGTCTTGTGCTACTGCAGCTCCTTGACTCCTCCCAACTCCTCACCCTTTGTCCCCTTCTAGCAAGCTTGCTAGGTGGGCCCATCACCTACCCTCCTATTTTTGCACCTAGAGCTTCAATTTACTCTTGGAACGCCATTTTCATTTTAATTGGCTGTTTTCTTGCTCCATCTTTACTCATGAAATCCTAACTCCCTCACCTAACAGAATCAGAAGAGAAGCAGAAAAATGATCCTTGACTTCTCAAACCAACGCCACTCACCCCTACTCACCCTCGTCGCAGTAAAAGTCAGTTGGCCCTTCCAGCTGTCCAGGCTGAAACCTTCAGAGTCTTTCTGTACGCTTGTCTTCCTCTTACACCCCATCCAATTTGTCAGCAAATCCCGTTGGCCTTACCTTCCAAACGTATTCCAAGTTCAACCACTTCTGACCAACACTGGTTCCACCCCGATCCAAGTCACTGTATCTCTCCTCTTGATCATCTCAGTAGTTTTCCACTGGTCCCTGTGATCCTGCCTTTGTTGTCCTGTAATCTATTCTCAATACAGCGGCCTGGGTGATCCTGTTAGAACATTCAGATCACGTTACTCTTCTGCTCAGCATCTTTCAGTGGCTTATCGCTCCACACAAAGTAAAATCCAGTGTCTTTCACCTGACCACCTTGCTATCTCTCAGGCATACCAGGCCTGCTCCCAACTCAGGATCTTCCATTCATTGTTCCATCGGAGGAGCATGTGATTCCCCCAGATCTCCACGTGGATGGCTCCCTCCCCTCCTGCAGGCCTTTGCTCAGACGCCACCTTCTCAGTGAGTCTTCCCGACCTTCCTCCCTCCCCACCAACCATGGCCCTCACTATTTCCCTTCCCTGTGTTACTTTTCTCTAAGACACACCCTATCATACTATGTATATTAACCCCAGCTATAAAGCACTTGGCTCCCAGACTCTGTTCTCAGTTTTTGTTGTTTTTTTTTTTTTTTTTTTTTGCGGTACGCGGACCTCTCACTGCTGGGGCCCCTCCCGTTGCAGAGCACAGGCTCCGGAAGCGCAGGCGCAGCGGCCACGGCTCACGGGCCCAGCCGCTCCGCTGCACGTGGGATATTCCCAAACCGGGGCACGAACCCGCGTCCCCTGCATCGGCGGGCGGACTTGTTCTCAGTTCTTAACCAGCTAGAGTTCTTGTGTGCAGGGGCAGAGTGGAGGTAGAAGGAGTTTGGAAGTGACCTCCTCCTTATAATTGGGGTTTTCCTCAGTTTTTTTTTGCGGTACGCGGGCCTCTCACTGCTGTGGCCTCTCCCGTTGCGGAGCACAGGCTCCGGACGCGCAGGCGCAGCGGCCACGGCTCACGGGCCCAGCCGCTCCGCTGCACGTGGGATATTCCCAAACCGGGGCACGAACCCGCGTCCCCTGCATCGGCGGGCGGACTTGTTCTCAGTTCTTAACCAGCTAGAGTTCTTGTGTGCAGGGGCAGAGTGGAGGTAGAAGGAGTTTGGAAGTGACCTCCTCCTTATAATTGGGGTTTTCCTCAGTTCATTGTCTATCGATTGTGTATACAGTTTGTTTCCGTATCTTTATATTATCAACTGAAAAGTATTATTCTACGTTAATGTCACAATAATGGGACCCCAAATTTTACCCAAGGGAATTTTTGCAGCCCTCCTTTGTTTTCACTAGTTTGCTTTATCATCTCTCCTGCTTGTGAGGACAGGAATTTTTACCTGTTCTTTTCACAGTGTATCTCCAGCACTTAAAACACTCTTGGCACCTAGTCTGCCATTAATAAACATGTGAATTAGTGTTGAGTTAGTGAATGGCTCATCCTATCCACACATATGCTGTACGTGACTCACCTGCTTTCAGAGACTAATAGAAACCATTGCTTAATCATAATGTTTTCAAGACCATGACCTAAAATTCATGATACCTTACATTTATATAGCACTTTGCAGACCGTAAAATACTTGCACATACTTGATCTCATTTAATCCTCACAACAACTTTATATTCTGATTTTTCACAGAAAGCCGACCCTGAGAAGGAGTGTTTTGTTCAAGGTCACAGGAAACTGAATCATAGAGAGACTGAGTGATTTGCACAAAGTCCACACTAGAGAATGGAGATTCGGACTCCTGTTGTCTTGACCACAAGTCAGATGCCATTTTGACTCCGGTATCTCAGTTCTTTGATCCTGTGTTGGATCAGTTGCCTACATATTCTTCGACTCTGTATCAGCAACATCTGCCTACTCTCCTCAGCAAACCAGGCTCAGGACTCCCAGTCCAGCTAATCAGGTTTGCTTCGGTTTTTACTAACTGTGCTAACCCAGCAAAACTAGGGATGGCTGATTGGCTGGCTCTGCCTGGTTGAAAAACCAGGATTAGGGATTCTGAAAACCCGTGTTCTCAATACAGCTCATCTGCAAAAACGTAGATCAAGATTCAGGCTCTAAACACCCAGAAACAAAGACTCTGTAAAACTCAGTTTATATAGAATCGCATGCAGGTAGGGACTTAGCCAAGTTCCGGTCAAACCATTTAAAAATGTCACTCCATAGCTTTAAAATTACCATGGCCTTTTCAAAAGAATAATTTTCTTATTTCTTCTCAACTTGAAGAAAGAAAGCCCTCTTTTTAAGGCCCGTGCAGATCCTGCTATAAATGGCTGTTGAGTACCTAATAAGTGAAAGGCACAGTGCTCTCCCCTTCCTGTTCATCCATAAGCACATTTCGCTTTCTTTGTAAACTTTCTTTGCCTTTAGTCATCCATCGCCATTCTTCTTCCCTGACACCTTTCATAGCTCATTCCCACTCACAGAAAATTCATTATTGTTATGGGTCCACTCTGGTTTTTCTTCCCTTGTGGCTTCACTACTTCAACTATGGACTGCTTAGAGTTCAAACTCCATTTCTTTGTACTATCACAGATTGTAAACATTCAAAACCTGGTGACTTAGGGAAGGGAGAGGAGCCCCATTCATGATTTGAACCAGAGAAAGGGAGCAGATGCTATCAGATGCCCCATTTTAATGGCATACAAATAACATGACACAGACTGGTTCGGGTGCAGTCTGCGTACATCAGAGGGGGAGATGGAGTGCTGACTCGGAGAAGGAGTTGTAAATAAAAGCTGACTTTGGTTTGGCACCTATAATTACACCCAAGCCATAGCTTGCATTTTGACTGTCTCTTAGAAAGAAAGAAGAGGAAAAGAAAGAAAGGAAGGAAGGAAGGAAGGAGGGAGGAGGAGACAGGAAGATGAATTTTGTTTTTTCATAATAGGATAGACTCAGACATTCAGTTTCCTTATGGAATTTATTTTATTTTTACTTATTTATTTATTTATTTAAAGATTTAATTTTTATTTTTGGCCATGTTGGGTCTTTGTTGCTGCGCACAGGCTTTCTCTAGTTGTGGTGAGTGGGGGCTCCTCTTCGTTGTGGTGCGCGGGCTTCTCATTGAGGTGGCTTCTCTTGTTGCAGGGCACGGGCTCTAGGCGTGCGGGCTTCAGTAGTTGCAGCATGAGGGCTCAGTAGCTGTGGCGCATGGGCTTAGTTGCTCCATGGCATGTGGGATCTTCCCGGACCAGGGATTGAACCCGTGTCCCCTGAATTGGCAGGCGGATTCTTATCCACTGCGCCACCAGGGAAGTCCTGAAATTTATTTTAAATTGGGTCTTCTTTTGCAGAGAACATCCATGAGAATGGTAGAATAGAAAATGGTGTAATTATCTAGACTTTCATAATAACTGTCTCACAGATGCCATAGGAAGCATTAATTACGACACTGAATTAAAATTTTAAATAATTAGAGGAGAAACAATCCCTCTGGCCACATCTACATGTCATAGCTAGAGCATCACAGGTGTTTGTACATGATACAAAATACTATGTTGAGTAATGCAAGGGAGGAAAACCTTTTTTTCTCTACCCTCCTAGGTTTGCTGGCTGCCCACTCCTCCAATCAAATTGATAAGAAATAGATTAACAAGAGAACCACAAAAAACAGATTTCATTACGTATGTATGCACAAGAGTTTCCAAAGAAATGAAAGCTCAAGGAAGTGGCCGGATGATTGAGGCTTATATACCATCTTAGGCTAAACAAAGGAAAAGGGGTTTTGAGCTTCTGGATGGAGGAGGCAAGTTGTAGAAAGGGGAGGGGAGGAAATGCCTGGTAAACACAGGTTATCGTGTTGAGCAGATCAGAGTCTCTCAGGTGATGAGACGTCTCTGGGAGTAACTCTCTTCCTGGTATAAGACACTTTTACAAATGGAAATTTCCTTTATAAAGGTAAATTTCTGTTACAAAAGGGGGAAATTGTGCTCTATTTCTGGGCAGTTGGAGGAAGTAAAGGGCTTTTCCTGCATCTGCCGGTTCTCCATCGCCTTCAGCTCAAAATAATCCATATCCAAAGAGGCACATTTGGGAACGGCACCTTTTGGACCCTCTAGCACTAACGGTTAACACAGAAGAATTCCCGTCCTCAAGGAACTTTATGGCCTAGAAAGGAAAAGAATATGTATGAAAATACTATAGCACAAAGCAAACGTGCTTTGGTAGAGGTTTAAAGCGCTGTGGAAGCCAAGAAAAGGTAGTTTTCTGCTGTGTGAGAGGTTTTAGGTTTTATGAAGAAGGTGACATTTGAAGAATGGGTAGGATTTGTATCTGTGATAAGTGGAGAGAAAATGACAAGAAAAGAGGCAGGAAAGTTCAGAAAACATTAAGCAGTAGGTGAGTGGCCATGTTTGGTTGAAGGATATGTTAGGAGAGATGAAGCAAAAAAGAAAGCAAGTGACAAATTATAGGGTGTTTGAGGCTGTTCGAGCAGTTTCGTTTTTATTCTGTGAGTCCTAGGGAGCCCCCGAAGGTTATGGAAGAGAAGAACATTTTTCTAGACAGCTCTTTGACAGCAATTGGAGGATGTTTAGACTGGAGTCTGGGAGTATAGTAAGGAAACCATTATGTAACCTAAGACCTGAGTTAGGTGAAGGAAACGGGATACGTATCAAGGATGGTTAAGAGGTGGAACCCACATGATTTGGCAACTGATTAAATGCTTTCCTGTGTGTTCAGGAGAAGGAGAAGCATGGGGTGAAAAGCAAAGATTTAAGTTGGGATTTTGTAAATGACAAAAGCCCAACTTGATTCACCTAAAAAGTAAAAGAGGGGAATTTATTTGTAAAATTCATTATTTGATTACTAACCTAACTTTAGGAAGGACAGCCATAGAGCCAGGTAGGGACAACTGGGTCAAGGTCTCGGCTGTCATTCTTCATCCATATCCTCTCTTTGAAGATAGCCTTTATTCTCTTCCACTATGAGAAGCACTTCCACGCTTGAGGATCATGACCATACCTGGTTCTTCTAGCTAAGGGACTGAAGAAGAATGGGATCTCTCTCTGGGCCACTTTGAACTTTTCCGGAGATGGACACTGATGGATGAACTTGGGTCACACAACCATCTCTTGGGCCAGTCACTGGACCTGACATATGAGGGCCTGTTTTTGGCACATCCCACTAGAAAATCATGGTTGGGGGTAAGGGAAGGTATCGCAGGCATGGCCGTGGGGGGACCCTTTGTGAGCTGTGGTGCCATCTCAGCCTTCCCAACGGGGGCATAGTGAAGAGGACAGAGAATATCAGTTGTGACTGGGGTTCTGGGCCACGATGTTTGGGAGGATGGTGACGCCTTTAAGAGATGGAGAAATGGGTTTGGGTAAAGTGATGAATTTTACTTTAGACATCTAACTTTTGAAGGCGTATCAGGCCATCTGTGTGGCATTGCATGGGAGGCCCTAAGTAATTGGGGTCTTCAGTTCTTAGGAGAAGTAGGTTTAAAAACTATAGATTTGGGAGTCATTAGCATATAGATCATGATGAAATTAATGGAGAAGATTGCTCAGGGAGGAAGTACTCAGAGAGGAGGATGGAGGGCAGAATCTAGGAAATTTCCATCATTTGAATGGAGGCCTAAAAGGATAAAACAATGTAGACTGAGAAGGAGCTACCAAATAACTATATCCAAGAGAGGGAAATGTGTAAGAAAGTGTCCAAAACTCACTGAGAGTGCTGCAGATTCCTTTTTATCTCCTTCATCAAATCAACAATTCTCTCTGGAGTAGGTATTAGGATCGTTGCACTTTGATAGGGCACCAAGGGAGACAGAGAAGTGTAGAAGACAGATCTTTCCCTGAAGCGAAGAAAACTTGCAAACTCTCAAGAACGGGGTAAGGTAGTGGCGGGCTTTTGAGCGTGTGCTCAGGTAGGGACCAGAATGGCTTTGGCTGGCCAGCATAATATGCTGATAATATTTGGCCCACCTGCCACCTTTGGCATATGTGCCAAAGAGAATTGCAGTAAGAGAATTCGGGGAAGAACTGAATGTGATAAGCTGCGGGAGCATTGCTTGTTAGTCGGTTGTAATAGAAAATTGTATAGGGGACATAGTGCCTAATGAATAAACGTGTGATTTCAAAGGGTGATTACCTTCCTGGATCAAACAAGGCTAGGCTTAAAAATATCATATAATAATTGTCATTATTTTAAAGAAAATAATCTCTTTAGTTTGGGCAATATTTTATTTTTGTTTATATTTTCTTTTTTCCAGTTGAGTTTCTTTAGTAAATGATAACAGATTATTAAGAGGTGTCATAACATGGTGGAAGAATCACTGTATAAGAAGGTAAGACAACCTAAATGCCCATCAACAGATGAAGAATAAAGACGATGTGGTACATATATACAATGGAATATTACTCAGCCCTTAAAAGGAATGAAATAATGCCATTTGCAGCAACATGGATGGACCTAGAGATTGTCATATTAAGCGAAGTAAGTCAGCAAGAGAAAGACAAATACCATTTGATATCATGTATGTGGAATCTAAAATACAACACAAATGAACGTATCTACGAAACAAAAACAGACTCACAGATATATAGAACAGACTTGTGGTTACCAAGGCGTGGGGGGAGGGAATGATTGGGAGTTTGGGATTAGCAGATATAAACTATTATATATAGGATGGATAAACAACAAGGTCCTACTGTATGGTGCAGGGAACTATATTCCATATCCTGTGATAAACCATCATGGAAAAGAATATGAAAAAGAATATATATATGTATAACTGAGTCACTTTGCTGTACAGCAGAAATTAAACACAACATTGTAAATCAACTATACTTCAATAAAAGAAAAGAAAAAAAGTAGGAAACCAGGATTTTAGTTATGACTACCACTCTCTCCTCTCCACCTCTGCTCCGTCACACATACAAACCCCTATGCTCCAGGTTTGCAACCTTAAGTTAGTCACTTAATCTCTAATAAAATGAAAATGATAATACCTCATTGACCCCAAGGGCAGGGACTATATGGAAGATTTCTTGAGTTTCCATCTGCTGTGATTATGATCATTCATTCATGGGACACATGTGCAAGGAATACAAAGCTAAAAGGATAGGTTGCTGCCTCCAAAGTGCCTACTGTCTGGTCTGGGGAAACAGGAAACATACAATTACAATTTAACATAAAAATGCTGTAGTGGAGGCAGATGATACACACAGAGGACACAGAAGGACCAGGAGTCCCACATCAGTCCAGGGAAGTTAGGGAACTTCCTTAGGGGAAGTAACACTTGAGCTGAGCCTGAAGGGAGTTCCCATGCCAGCAAAGAGAACAGGGGTTCCAGGTGGGGAGAACTGCACATGTTTTAAAAAGGAGACACGTCCTTATGGATACCGGTGGGGGATGGGGTGGGGAGGAAGGGTGGTATGAATTGGGAGACTGGGATTGACATATGTACACTACTGTGTATAAAATAGACAACTAATGAGTACAGCACAGGGAACTCTACGCAGTGCTCTGTGGTGACCTAAAGGGGAAGGAAATGCAAAAGAGAGGGGATATATGTATACATATAGCTGATTCACTTTGCTGTACAGCAGAAACTAACGCAACATTGTAAAGCGACTATACTCCAATAAAAAATCAATTAAAAAAAGAAAAGGAGACACGTCTTGAGGAAGAACTAAAAGTTGATATGAATGGGATATAACGAACAGGGTATGAAGTAGTGAAAATTTGGGGCTGGACAGGTGGTCAGCTATTACTCAAGATAATTATCGAGCACTCAGTGGTGGAAGGGCAGTGTATGCTAGATGCTGGCTGATTAGGAATTACAAGATTCTAAGGACTTATTTGAGAAGGCTTCAAACCAGAGTTAGAAAGACCAGTAATAAAGCTACTGAGAGAATCCAGGGAAGACATAATAAAAGTCTATTGAAGACGACGGTTGTGGGGAAAGAGAGCTATTTAGGCATTAGGATCAACCCTTCGTTTATGGGATGAGGCACAAGGAGAAGAATAAAGGATCACTTTCAACTTTCTGGCTTTGGGAAATTGGGTGGATAATGATGGCGTTCACTGAGGTGGGAGGTGGGTGGAGAAATGTCAAGTTTTGACACTCATATCTTTTATCCTGCCTCTGTTTTATGGATGCAATATCATTCCTAATATTTCTGAATTTACCGAAGTACTTTTGTTTCTTTTCTGCTCGTTTCCCATTCTCTCGCCTTCGGTGGAGTTTGGAGTCTGCAAGTTGAGAGTGTTTCTGGGTTTATTCCAGGCAGATTGACCACTTCAATGGCTGCGGTCTCGTTCTCAGGTGTCCTAGGCTGCAGCCCACCCTGCTCTGAGCATCACTTGCCCCTCTTCACCCATCTCCTGACTTCCAGAACTTTGTTGGAATCTCTACTCCTCTGCTTCTCTCCCATTCTCTTTGTTGGATGGGGCTGGGGGTGTCCACATCTTTTTTATTTCTTTCCTATGATTTTAATGTAGTTTTGGGGGGAAAAAAAGATAAATGGATATGCTCAATCTACCATCTTAAACCAGAATCTCCTGAATTTGATCTTTGATATGATGTGTTTGAGGTAGCTATGGTATGTCTAGGTAGAGATTTATAGTAGGCCATCAGCTATAGCCATTAACTATGAACTTGGAATTCAGGAGACAAACCTAAATTACAGGTAAAGATCAGGAGTTACCAGTATAGAAATGATGGGTGGGGATGAGATTGCCTAGGGAAAGCGTGCAGCATGGGAAGAGAATAGGAATTAGCTTGACACTGGGTACCATCACTATTTAAGATAATTGTTTTTAGGATACAATATTCCTCTAGAGTTAGGGAGAGTAATGATAAGTTAGAACTTCACCCTATGGATAGGAAGGACTCGATGGGCTCTCTGAGTTCAGGAAAGTTGCATTTAATATATAACAAAGGTGTAAAAGCAATAGCAAAATGATTAGGTGTAACAAAGTTGAACAGGGTGAGGATAGGAGTTCCTAAGATGGGAGAGATAATCAAGGGTGCCATTGTTTCCAGATGATGCTATCTAAATTTTTTGGTTCTGGGCCCATTCTTATGAGTCAGCTGAATGATGGCTCCCATGATCTGCTCTAGTATTTTTTTCTTCAGCTGAGAACATGGCTCTGATTCAAGTATCACTGTTCAGTGTGATTTGTCCCTGGACCACCAGGGAAGTCCCCAGAAGTTTTTTTAAGCGTAAAACTTAAAGTAAGTATAGTTGGCAAACAAGTCGTTGGTTAAAAAAAAAAAACTCAACTGGACTTCCCTGGTGGCACAGTGGTTAAGAAGCCGCCTGCTAATGCAGGGGACACGGGTTCGAGCCCTGGTCCGGGAAGATCCCACATGCCGCGGAGCAACTAAGCCCGTGCTCCACAACTACTGAGCCCGCGCTCTAGAGCCTGCAAGCCACAACTACTGAGCCCGTGCGCCACAACTACCGAAGCCCACGTGCCTAGAGCCCGTGCTCCGCAACAAGAGAAGCCACCGCAATGAGAAGCCGCGCACCACAAAGAAGAGTAGCCCCCGCTTGTTGCAACTAGAGAAAGCCCGCGCGCAGCAACGAAGACCCAACACAGCCAAAAATAAATACAAAAACAAAACAAAACAACAAAAATAGCTTATAAAAACTACAACTAATCAACGAATGATTGTTTATTGCCTTCCTCATAAATCTCAGGGTTTTTTTTAAAACCCCATGTTTTTTTTTAAAGTCTCTGAAAGAGACAAGGAAAAAAAATTTTTTTAACATCTTTATTGGAGTATAATTGCTTTACGATGGTGTGTTAGTTTCTGCTTTATAATAAAGTGAATCAGCTATACACATACATATATCCCCATCTCTCCTCCCTCTTGGAGACAGGGAAAATTTAATTAAGTAGGGAATAAGGATGTAGGTTGGCCCAAGGGTGAGTAGAGAATTAATCTAGTATAGGGCTTTATTATTATTATTGCTAAAACTAATTAAATTTGTAATTAACATGACAGTAGTAGTGATGGGATAAGAAGAAAGCAATAGGGCCACTTCAAATGATGACTTTTTCTAGTTTAGGGGAATTTTAAAATTTTATTTATTGAAAAAGAAATAATTGATTACTTGATCCACTCAATCAACAGATACACGCAGAATGTGCCAGGCACGGTGCTAGGTTCTGGAAACACAAAAATGAACTCAATGCTCACTTCTTTGTAGGGAGCTATTCACTGATGGCTAAATGAAATCCCACCGAGAAAGGCACAGTGCAGCGTACGCCAGAGGAAGGCTTTGCCTTACAGCCTTGTTTTACTGCAGTTATCTGGTGCTGCCACCTGCTGGGCATTTTCTTTTTCACAGGGTTTAACCCTAGGCATGGATGGAGAAACCAGAAATCCCTTGGTGGAGAAGGCCATTTCCTTTTTTTGCACTCCGGACCATAGGCCCTTTTTATTGAGGAGTAAACCTCCCTTTTCCTCTCCACCAGCCCCATGGTAGCACGAACCCCAGCCCCTCCAGAACCACCAGCTCCTCTCTTGCAGGCGAGCTCAGTCACCTGCCCGTAAGCCCAGGGTAACTGCCTCATTTCTCTCCCTCCAACACTTCTGCTACTGAGCTTCTGTTTGGAGGCTTTGGCCTTCTTTGGTCTTCTTCCAGCTCTTGTGAGAGAGTTTCTTGCCAGGACACTAGTAGTGTGTGCCGGAGTTGCTTAACGTGGGCAGGAAGAGGCCAAAGGCCTTTGCAGCAAACCCTTCCACCCAATTTTGAAGTTACTCTCACTTCTGTATAGGGGGGCCGTGTCGTGGGTAGGCATAGTTTACTTACTTCCTCAACGAGTCGTCTGGTTCAGGTCCTCTGGGCTGCTTCAGACTGCTGAGCAGAAGTCAGGGTGCAAGGATGAAGCGTTAAATAGGTCATTGGCTTTGCATCATCAGTCCTTGAAGGGAGTTGAACACTCTCAGGGATGGTTTCGTCATGAAAAAGGAGCCCAGTATCGGGGCAAGACGGGAATAAAGACACAGACCTACTAGAGCATGGACTTGAGGACACGGGGAGGGGGAAGGGTAAGCTGGGACGAAGTGAGAGAGTGGCATGGACATATATACACTGCCAAATGTAAAATCAATAGCTAGTGGGAAGCAGCCACATAGCACAGGGAGATCAGCTCGGTGCTTTGTGACCACCTAGAGGGGTGGGATAGGGAGGGTGGGAGGGAGACAAATAGATAGCTAGTGGGAAGCAGCCGCATAGCACAGGGAGATCAGCTCGGTGCTCTGTGACCACCTAGAGGGGTGGGATAGGGAGGGTGGGAGGGAGACGCAAGAGGGAGGGGATATGGGGATATGTGTATATGTATAACTGATTCACTTTGTTATACAGCAGCAACTAACACACCATTGTAAAGCAATTATACTCCAATACAGCTGTTAAAAAATAAAAAAAATTAAAAAAATTTTTTTAAATTAAAAAGAAAATAAATTTTGAACAAGGGAAAAAAAAAAAAAAAAGGAGCCCAGTAGTAATACTGAGTCCACCACTGATTGTAAGGCCTCCTGCCTCATTTGGTCCTGCTTCAAGTCAAGGGCTTCCCACGAATTGCTAATATTTCACCCAGAAAATATTTACCTACTTGGTTATTAGACTACTCGGTTAGGCACAGAATCATGGAGACCCCCTTCTTCCGTTACTTGTCATCACATCAAAAATCATTCTGGGTTTAGTAGGTAAAAATGACTGTTGGAATATAAAATATGCTTTTCTGAGAAAAGCTTACTTTATGTCTTTAATCCTAAATTAAATCATGAAGTGAAAAATGTTTTTCTATCCGGTGGACCCCCAGCCCCCAAAAGCTCCAATTTAGGAACCCGAGTTTATTCTTCATGACTCTGAAACTGGAGAACATTTCCTGAGCTCAGAGACCTGCACCATGAGAAAGAGGGCCAGAGGCAGACACAGCGTTGAACAAATGAATCACCAAATCTCTTTTCTGATACTCTGCTTCGCGGTTCTTTCCTCCCTCCTCTTAGCTTGACAGACCATTCTGTCACTTCTGCTCGCAATTCTGATCCTTTCTCAGGCTATAGTTCATGTTCTCCTTTCCTTTCCCTCCTTTGCTAAAACTACTGGCAGTTATGGACTGCCTTCAACACAGCCCGGAACCCTCCTACCTGAATTGTTGTCGGATGCAGCGCAGCCGACCCTGACCCTTCCTTCGTCCCATTTCTGAGGATGAAGGATTTTCATGAAAATGTTTGTGTGGTGCTCGGCATGGATTCCAGGAGTCCCCACTGGTGCCCACTCAACAGACTAGTGCTTCTCACGACCAAGTTACGATGTCCAAGGTGTCCCACGAGTGAGGGGGATGGGGAAGCCTGGAGGGGGGCGGCAATAAGAAGGTAGGAAAACATCGCTAATTAATAGAGAAATGCAAATCAAAACTACAATGAGGTATCACCTCACACCATTCAGAATGGCCATCATCAAAAGATCTACAAACAATAAATGCTGGAGAGGGTGCGGAGAAAAGGGAACCCTCTTGCGCTGTTGGTGGGAATGTAACTTGATACAGCCACTATGGAGAACAGTATGGAGGTTCCTTAAAAAACTACAAATAGAACTACCATACCACCCAGCAATCCCACTACTGGGCATATATCTGGATAAAACCATAATTCGAAAAGATACATGCACTCCGATGTTCACTGCAGGACTGCTTACAATAGCCAGGACATGGAAGTAACCGAAATGTCCATCAACAGAGGAATGGATAAAGAAGATGTGGCACATATATACAATGGAATATTACTCAGCCATAAGAAAGAACAAAATAATGATATTTGCAGCAACATGGATGGACCTAGAGATTGTCATACTGAGTGAAGTAAGTTAGACAGAGAAAGACAAATATCATATGATATTGCTTATATGTGGAATCTAAAAAAAGGGTACAAATGAACTTATTTACAAAACAGAAGTAGAGTCACAGATGTAGAAAACAATCTTATGGTTACCAGGGGGTCAGGGGGGAGGGATAAACTGGGAGACTGGGACTGACATATACACACTACAATATATAAAATAGATAACTAATAAGGACCTGCTGTACATCACAGGGAACTCTACTCAATACTCTGTAATGGCCTCCATGGCAAAAGAATCTAAATAAGAGTGGACATATGTATATGTATAACTGATTTCGTTTTTCTGTACACCTGAAACTAACACAACATTGTAAATCAACTAGACTCCAGTGAAAATTAAAAAGAAAAGAAGTTTGGTCAGAGGCAAGGAGGGCTGGGGATGGAAGGTGGGTAGTATATGGGAACCGGGAAGACATGGAGCATAGGGCCCAGATAGAGTGGAGGAGGAGAGAATCTCACAGGTGAGGGGCTGTTAGCAGGCCCCAAAAAGACAGTCCTTAAAAATTAGGACTCAGAAGCGGTCAAGATCAAACCTTAATTTTCAGTATATTCCACAATGTGAACGATTTATTTTCAGACATCCTCCTGACCCCCGTCATTTCACTTAGTTTATTGCAGAGTTTAGAGAAGACAGGAAGACTTCTCTCTGGCTCCAGGCAAGAGAGAAGCGAAAATCTAATCTTTCAAAATCATATTCATTTTTTAATAGAAGTTTTCGAGAGGATCATTTGAAACATTGCTAAACTGAGGGATTTTTTTTCCCTCCTCATATCTGTCTTTTTCACATTTTAATTTTATTGCTTGAAATATATTACACAATTAGAACATGCTTTTTTGTTTCAAGTCAAACAATACTGAAGTATATAAAAGACGAGTGCTCTTTCCCCCCTCCAATACCACCCATTAAAGAGCTAATGGTAACGGTTTGATGTATTTTTACATTCTTATAATAACATATGTAAGGACTTTTCTCTTTTTTTTAACAAAAGATGAGATAATATATACACTCACACTGTAACTTTTTTCATTTAATAACATATATCAACATATTAATATTTCAGCATATATTTCAATATTTCAGTATAATATTTCAGACAATGGATATACAGTTCTTTATTCACCCCTTCCTCTACTGATAGATAGTCAAGCTATTTCCAGTGTTTTGGCACTACAAATGTTGTCAAAATAAAAATCTTTATACACATATCTTTGTATCCTGGCTCTTTTGCTTTTGAAGGATAGATTCCTAAAACTGGGATTGTTGGGTAAAAGGGTCTGTACATTTTTAGTTTTAGTGGCTACTGCCAGGTAACTTTCCCAAATAATTTGGGAATGCAAACTGTGCATTATCACAAGATGGCTTATATTAAAAGTTTAATGATTTCTCTATAATTGAACCCAGCTTAGCTTCTACTTTCACTGTATCCTGATAACTTAATTTACTCTCAGTTTAAAACTCAGTTTCTTATGAGTATCTCAAATTACCCCTCCAACCCTACTATTCTAGTTCTTTTGTTCCTGGCTGGCCTCTGAGTTTGGGAGATGCTTGTGAAATTGTGGCATCAGGGGTGGGCATATGAGTTTGAACCACGGGTATCTCTGTCCATGCTAACATCTGTAACTCATCCTTCGGGCTTTGAGCATTGATTGCTTTCTCTTCCTGCTGAGTCCTGCCATGGGCCCCAGTTATCACATCTAAATTCTGTGTCTTCCTCGTCCTAATCACAAAGACGCACCTGGTGCACACAGCTTGTCCCACGCCCTCTTAGGGAGCCTGGAGATCCCAGCTCCTGTGCCTGCACCGTGCCCAGCGGGCATAGGAGACTCTGGGAGAACCCCTCAGGCCCTGAGGCCCCAGCCCTGATCACTGCTGATCTTTCTGCTTGGGAAAACTCAGGCTGCTATCTGAGGTTTACAGTCACTTAGGTTGTCTGTGAAGCCAGGCAATGGTTCTATTTGCTCTGGAATGCCTCAAACCTACCTAAGCTTATTTTGGTTTTCTGCAAAGACTTGACCTTGGAGGAGAACGTAGCAGCCCTAAGCCCCACAAATGAGCCCTCAGCACACACCCTACAGTCCTCACTTTCTTGCCTGCTGGTCAAGCTCTTATATCCTCTAGGCTCTTCTGACATCACATAGTCCTCTCTGTGGTTATGGTGTAAATATTATGTTCTTGGTCCTCCAGGAATTGGCTCTGGATATTTAAAGCCAGACTTTGGGAATTAAAAAAACTATATTTCCCTCTCAATTACAGCTCTTGTAATTGAAAACATGGCTTTTAAGAACTTTTTGTCTGCTGCAGACTTTACAAAATTATTTTCAAGAGCTTAACTGTTTAGGATTTAATTGTTCTCTCTGTATCATCTCTGTATCTGCATCTTTAAAAATCCTAACACTCCTTGAATGGTGGGGAAAAAGACAAGTAAAAGGAATTTTTTAAAAACCCACATAGTGGGACTTCCCTGGTGGCGCAGTGGTTAAGAATCCGCCTGCCAGTGCAGGGGACACAGGTTTGAGCCCTGGTCCGGGAAGATCCCACATGCCACAGAGCAACTAAGCCTGCGTGCCACAACTACTGAAGCCTGCACACCACAACTACTGCAGCCCAAGCGCCTAGAGCCCCTGCTCGCTGCAACTAGAGAAAGCCCATGCTCAGCAATGAAGACCCAACGCAGCCAAAAATAAATAAATAAATAGATTTTTTTAAAAAAACCCACGTAGTTAAGTATCAAATATTATTCCACTACAAGATCAAATATATTCATTGCCCAGTTAATTATGTGAGGTGATGAGACAGCTTTAATTCACAAGATTTCCATTTTGGGGGAGGGATTTGATTGGAAGAAAATGCTTGAATTGCCCTGGGGTAGGGCCATGTTATAACACAAATCATTGTCCAAACTAGTACACATAAGACAAAGGGAGGAATTTGTACCAGTGAAGGAGCAGGGAGGTTAATGAGAAGAGGAGATTGAAGGAGACAGAAGGTAAGAACGGTGGCGAGATGATGTGCTCTGCAAAATTGTGACGTATTCTCTGACTCCGACTAAATCTCCAGGCTAATTCCACTAAGCTATAGGAAAAATATTTAGTCTAAGTGGGTACCAGTGAGCACATGAAGTCTGCACCCAGAGTGGCGCAGGGCTAACGAAACCAATACAAATAGATAGTGTCCAGTGACTGGCAAAAGTAAAGCCTGTTTCCTTTGGCCAGCCAGAGTTATTGGCTCTTCCCCATTATTTAGTATCTTCCGTCACCCCCTCACCTTCTTTGCCTGTAGAGGTGCTATGTTTTCATACCTTTATGGAAGAGATCTGCCTTTCCTCTTTGGCATCGAATGAGCCTCAGAGAGCCACACGCATCCACGAACCTGATTCCAGCAGTGCTTAAAAAAAAAACAAAAAACAACCTTAATATACCTCCAAGAGTCATTTTTTCCTCTTTCACTGCTAGCCTCAGCAAGCAAGGAGAGGTTGTACGTGTGTTTGACCTAACTTACGTGTGATGCTTTCATACAGACACATGCACACGTGTGTATTTAATAAATGTAATATGATGCATAATACATGTCATGTCTCAAATGATATATGATCAATGCATCTCCAGATATTGTATATTATGTGTGTATGTATATGTGTGAGTTTTAAGTATTATATATTTTATGTATAAACATCTTTCAGGTAATTATGTTTATACTTATAAATATTATGTATAGACACATGGACATTAATTGGCTCTCTCATTAAGGCCATCCTCAGCCTGGGGTCACATTCAAAAGAAATACAAATTTCACTCCGAAATGCCTTTGAAAAATAGTGTTTCTGGGATTTCCCTGGTGGCACAGTGGTTAAGAATCTGCCTGCCAATGCAGGGGACACGGGTTCGAGCCCTGGCCCTGGAAGATCCCACATGCCGCGGAGCCGCTAAGCCCGTGCGCCACAACTACTGAGCCTGTGCTCTACAGCCCGCGAGCCACAACTACTGAGACTGTGCTATAGAGCCCGCGAGCCACAACTACTGAAGCCCACGCGCCTAGAGCCCCCACTCGCTGCAACTAGAGAAAGCCCGCGTGCAGCAACAAAGACCCAACACAGCCAAAAATAAATATATATATATAAATAAATTTATATTAAAAAATAGTGTTTCTATTTAAATGTTTCTCAGAGACAAGAACCGGAGAAATGCATACATAACACATGTCAAGACTTTAAAAAGTCCTCTTTAGGCACCGCCTGTTCCCCAAGTTTCATTCATCTTGTCAGCAGCTGAAATATCCCGGCCCCTTCCCTCCAGGGACTCTAGTCTCCTCCCTGCTTTCCTCTGCAGACCTCCTTCTCCTTCTCATCTGCCTCCTTTTGCTCCCAGGATCTTCCGCACCACACCCCAGCCCTGCACATAGCTCCTATTTTATGTAGATAGACCCACTCCTTCTCAGAGCTTCTTTAATTCTCTGTCTATACCCCTCCTCTCAAATTAGGTCAACAAGTTTCCCTAGCTAGTAGCCAATCAGCCTCTTAGAGGCAGGAAAGGGAAAAATATTTAACATTTTTATATTAAAAAAATACATAGATCTCTACAGCTAAGCTTGATCTTCTGCTGTACTACTTATCTTCTAGAGAGCTCTGATGGGCCAGTGCCTTTGCATGAGTGGCTGTTACATGATTTGAATACCACCTCTGTTGTAACAGAGAGAGAACAAACAATCTTTAATTTAAGAGCTTTGGAAAAAATTCTGATTAGGGAAGACAACTGTCTTTAATAAGCATTTTGGTCGGGAAAAGTGAGTCCACAGATTTGCTGTACACCTGAAACTAACACAGCATTGTAAATCAACTATACTCCAATAAAATTAAAATATTTTTAAAAAATGTAAGCCCACAAGGCATGGCCCCAATTAACTAGCAGTGGGGCAAAGACTAGCAAATTCCATCCCCAAAAAAAGGCAGAAATTTGAGCTTTAGAAGGCAATCCAAGAAGATGGGAACAGAGAGGAGAAAATCAAACTCAGCATCATGGCATTAGTCTGGGTATAATTATGTGCTAGGCCCTGTTCTAAATGTTTAACTTGGGACTTCTCTGGTGGCGCAGTGGTTAAGAATCCGCCCGCCAATGCAGTGGATACGGGTTCGAGCCCTGGTCCGGGAAGATCTCACATGCCACGGAGCACCTAAGCCCGTGCGCCACAACTACTGAAGCCCGCGCGCCACAGCTGCTGAAGCCTGCGTGCCTAGAGCCCATGCTCCGCAACAAGAGAAGCCACCCCAATGAGAAGCCCACACACCGCAATGAAGAGTAGCCCCTGCTCGCCGCAGCTAGAGAAAAGAGAAGCCACCCCAATGAGAAGCCCACGCACCGCAATGAAGAGTAGCCCCTGCTCGCCGCAGCTAGAGAAAGCCCGCGCGTAGCAATGAAGACCCAACGCAGCCAAAAATAAAATAAATAAAATAAATAAATTTATAAAAAAATAAATAAATGTCTAACTTATATTAGCTGATTCATTCCTTACAACACTAAGAGTTAAGTACTGTTTTTTTTCTTATATATATGGTTCCCTGTGCTGTACAGTAGGACCTTGCTGTTTATTCAAGAGTTAAGTACTACTATTATTATTCTCCCCATTTTTGAATGTAAAAACTGAGGCACAGGGAAGTTAAGCCAACTTAACCAGGTATCAGCGAAAAGCCCCAACGTCACAGAGAATGGCAAAGAGTAGCAAGGCTGCAAAGGCTAAGCCTAAGCCACAGCCCGGTGGACTCACCGTCACTTGACTGGTGGGAAAGTAGACGGTGAGACAGAAGGGAGGAAGCAAGATGGTCCACTACACACGGCACAGCAGGCACAAGGGCACAGCCACTCGGGTTCCCCTCCCCTACGTCCCGCAGGGGCGTCCGCTACACACACTGTGGGCTGTGCGGCCTGTGAGGAACTGAGGGTCAGGGTCTCAGCATATTTTACAGCAAGCAGCAAACAGACCGGCCCCTCTCCCCGAGGAGTGAGTGATAAAGTAGCTACACCGTGGGCACCTTGACCAACTTGACCGCTATGTGACTGGCTGCAGAACGGCTCAAGGTCAGGATGGTGAGATGCCACGGCTTTGGTGCACTCAGCAAGGACACGGCCAACCACGTCTCCTGACAGCAAGGTCAGAGCTGGTGAGTGATGGAACGAGAGTCTGAACCTGGACCGTCTGGCTCAGAGCCCACGCCCTCCACTTCCCGCAGTCACATGCACAGAGGCCTAGCACGGAGCTCCTCGCCCTGGCTGTCATACTGTGCCCTGCATGCGAGCTCTTCTTCGGCTGCCACAGGTCTTCGTGGAGCCTTCACACACGGCTTTAATCAGCGGTGTTTTGGAGGAGAGGGGTTTGGGGTGCTGTGTATCGGAGTGACAAATAAGATCATCTGTACCATTTTTCTAGATTCCACATATATGCGTTAATATACAATATTTGTTTTTCTCTTTCTGACTGACTTCACTCTGTATGACAGTCTCTAGGTCCCTCCACAGTTTTTATTAAGTCCTAAAGGGCAAGATGATCTTACAAAACTGGAGGACTTGGGTACATCCATGGGCTGACACCTGGGGGAGGGATAGATAAATAAATCAATAGACATATGATAGACGGATAATAAATAGAGAGACAGAAAGAAGAAAGGAAGGCAGTGATGGAGGGAGGGAAGGAACTCATTCTGTAGCGTTCACAGTGCTGGAAGCTTCAATGGTTACCGCAAGCCTGCGAGAGGGCGATCGTTATCTCTGTTATCTCTGTTTCACGGAGGAAGGCGCTAAAGTGCAGAGGTAACTTGCCCAACACCACGTAGAAACCGTCAAACCCAGAACTTTAATCCAGCCTTTCTAACTCTAAAATCCAGATTCTTTTCACTCAACTACACTGCCTTTTCACTTGGGCAGGAAGGAGAGTATGTAGAAACACAAGTAAAGGATGAAGCCAGTCACAGGAAAGCTAATCAGACACATCAGCCCCCCTACAGTGTGTGCCTGAACCATCTCCATCGGACTCGGGACCTGGAGGTTGGCAGTTTCATCAGACCCAGGGCCTGGCTCCTTTCCCTCACCCCTTTAGAAGACATACCAACCTCTGGATAAAAGACTGATGTACCCTCCAGGGTTATCTAACCACGGATGTCAGTGTAATACTCTGTTTCATCAAATCTAAGGTGAAACAGAAGACGGTTTGAAATTTTACCCACCTGCACATTTTACTTTTTTAAGAACCCTATAAAAAGTAATGGATAAACCATATTGCTCTTCATGGAAACTCAAACAACTGGACTCTTTGATTGATCATACATTTTCTGACCAGACTTGATGGTAAATATTTTCCTATATTACGCTTTCTGTGTCCTTATAAACCGTTGGTCAATTTTAAGGTAGGTGGAGACACTGAGTCAATTTCTATCAAAATTAAGTATGGGATCCTTTTTTTTTTTTTTTTATTGGCCACAGCATGCGGCATGCGGGATCTTAGTTCCCTGACCAGGGATCGAACCCTCGCCCCCTGCACGGAGTCTTAACCGCTGGACCACCAGGGGAGTCCATAGGATCCTTTTCTATATCAGGGATGATCTGTATTGTGGGTCACAACCTCTTTTGAGACATCCTTACAGACTCTCTGTTTTTCTCATACGGCAGCTTCCATGCAGACAATGAACTATTACAATGCCCTTTAAATACCACCTTCTTATGCTTTGCAAGCACTCTACCTCATATTCTTCTACAACACACTGGCAAAAACACAGCATTAAAAAATAGAATAATTCCTCAACTGCACGGCTTATAAGGCACCTTTATATATATATTACAACAGTCAGGTTTCCTTTACAGCAGTGGTTCTCACTTGGGGATAATTTTGTCCCCCACTCTCCAAGGACGTTTGGCAATACTTGGAGACATTTTTGGTTGTCACAACTGGTGGTAGGGGGTGTAGCAGGGTGAATGCTACTGGCATCTGGTGGGTAGAGGCCAGTGATACTACAGTGAACAGGACAGTCCTCCACCACAAAGAATGACTCAGCCCTAAATGTCAGTAGTGCTGGTGTTGAGAAACCAGGCGTCATAGTTTCCTCATAACGTTCCAGGAAAACTTGAAGCTGATCAAGAATGCATGGGAATCAACTGGTGGTCGGGGAGAAAGATAGATACACCCAACTATTATGGTAGCAGGAAAGCCATCACTAAATATTTCAGTACTTTGCAGATTATAAGATAATATAAATGAAGAGGAGTTAATCTTTATGGCTGGAGCAGATGTTAGTTGATCTAGTATTTGTACAGTGGAAGAAAAGTGAGGCCATAAAAGTTTGAGACAGGCATAGCCGACCAAAAGCAGAGCTGCTCCCGGAAGCTGTGACTCCAGACAAGGTAAATTCGCCAAGGGAGGAAGTCAGCCTGGGAAGAAGACCGGAGATGTATAGGTGGAAAGATGCTGGCAGAATTACTGGCCACATTTGGTTCACAATGGTTCACATTTGGCTGAGGTAATAGAGAGCACAGTGTGTTTTTCAAAGTGTTCTGTGACCTTTTCCTTCAAGACAAAATGGTGGTGAAGGCTTAGAATTTTGTACATTAGAGCAATTTAAAATTACTTCAAATTCTAGCAAGTCTAAATATTAATACATTCTAAAATAAATCAAAACCAGAAATGTGCATGACCCTTTTTCAATGATTCTTTCTTTCATGATTTATAATTTCATTTAGGTAGGTGACAGTAGAATGTAGGATTTCAATATAATCCATGAAAAGAGTAAAGAAGAACTGGGGCAGCACCACATTTTAGTAGTATGTAAAATTATTTTAACTGGATTCTCTAAATTCCTTGGCATTCTGTATTCAGCTTTGCTGTTGATATTTAGTATCATTGTTTTCCTAGCTCTGGTGAGAACAAATTCCTACACTGTTCTTGGAAAGGACACCCTAGAGATTCTTGAAAGTCAGAGCATCTGACATTATGCTTGTGAAAGGTAGAGAAATCCCTAAATTCAGGAACAAATTACATTATGCCAAGGAGAGAGTATGGTGTGAGAATTGGTGTCACTAGCTACCTCTGGGCATGTATAACTTTGATAAAAATAAAATTATAGGGGTTTCCCTGGTGGCGCAGTGGTTGACACTCCGCCTGCCGATGCAGGGAACGCGGGTTCGTGCCCCGGTCCGGGAGGATCCCGCGTGCCGCGGAGCGGCTGGGCCCGTGAGCCATGGCCGCTGAGCCTGCGCGTCCGGAGCCTGTGCTCCGCAACGGGAGAGGCCACAACAGTGAGAGGCCCACGTGCCGCAAAAAAAAATAAATAAAATAAAATAATAAAATAATTATGTCTTTTAGTTTTTAAAAATGGGCTATAACCAGATGCCAAAAAACTAAAAATGGGAGAAAATATAAAAACTTATACTAGTACTAATATTAAGAATTATATCCAATGATATCATTGTTTATGACTTTTTTAGCCACATATGTGTTTTTGCTTGTATTTAGTCAAATATTTCAGTGTTTTTCTTTTTGAACTATTGTTGCCATAATTAGAAAATCCTTCCCCACCCCAGGGTTTTGTGGTTTTCTGTAAATATTCTCCATAGTTCCTCTAGTATTTATGGATGGATTGTTCATTCTTAAAATCTTAACCCGTCTGTATGATGTTGGCTATTGGTTTGAGACAGCAATTGTTGAATCAAGTTAAGAAAACAGGCTTTAATTTTTGTTGAAAGAGTTTATCAGGAGACACTTAAAAAATAATCCAATAGGATACTTGACTCTTGATTTACTCATAATCAGGCAGATAAAAAAAGTAATAATACCTATAAATGGAGTTTGGGGAAATTTGAATATAACAATTTTATGAAATTATTAATTTTTCTTAGGTGTGGTGATATTATTGGTTTTTCTGGAGAAGTCCTTATTCTCAGGAAATATATGCTAAAGTATTTAGAGGCAAAGTGTCACAATGTCTGAGGTAATTTCAAGTGATTCAGCAAATAAAAATGTATATATCTATATCTATCTTGATTTATCTTTATTTCATTTTTAGATTTATATATATGTAGATCATGTACAAATGTAGCAAAATATTACAGTTTATGAATTTAGGTGAAAGATATGTGGATATGCATTGTACTGTTCTTTAAAGTTCTCAAGATTTGAAAACCTTCAAGATAAAAACTCGGGAAAATTGCTTATCAGCAATATATGTTAAATGTTATCAAATGAATTTTCATCACCTGTAACAATGATTACATAAAATTTCTCCTTTGATTTGTAGAAGTGATCAATTATATTTGAACATTTTCAAGTGCTGAATTATCCATACATTCCTAATGTTTGATAGTACTTGCTCATAAAACTGTTTGGTATTGGATTTGTTTGGGTGTAGAATATTGATGACCATTCATTTTTTAAATGTTATTGATTTATTTTGATCTTTCAATTTATTCATAAGTTGATTTTAGTCATTGATATTGTCCTTGATAATCATCTACTTTAATCATATTTTCAAAAAATTAAATTTATGGAATTGATTTATAATGCTAAAATGTCCATATCTCAGTTGTACCTTTTTCTCATTCCTAATATTTTATATTGGTGTTTTCTCAATTTTATGATTAAGTTTGCCAGAAATTCATCTAAATTCTTAGTCTTAAAAGAACTAGCCACAGGTTTCAAAGAGTCATACATTAGCTCTTTTATTCTTTCTTAATTTATTGATTGTTCCTTTGGTCTTTACTCTGCTTTTTGCCTTCTTTCCTTTTGTTCATTTATTTTTTTCTCTCTATTGGAGGATGTCGAGAATTAAGATTGTAAATTTTCAAATCTCCCACAAAGCTGAAATGCTTCCTTGCACCAATCACTTCCCAGCCTAAGAAAACATGCCTTGACGGCAATGTAAAGCAAGTAACAAAGGCTGTGACTTCAGCTTCCCACACTAGTTCAGAACTGTGGTGAGCTAGTCTGAGTCTTGAGAAGAATATCCTTCACCTAAACTAGGTTGACTTGAATAGCTCTCACAACAAAGGTGGCAGATAGGTTTCCCTTTATTTTCCAACTCTTATCAGTTGGTAGTGGCTTCTTGAAGTTCTATACCATCGAAGATTCTAAGACTGAAGGAGAATTCAGTGGGACAGTGTGTCATGCTATGTTAACAATGTCATGGGCTTGAGAATGGATTATGGTAGCGATATTTGACATTTCCTAACCTAAAACCAAAGCAAGTTAAGAGGACTTTTCTATCTAATTCTATCCCAAAGATTGAACCCAAAATCTTACTACTTTGATGAGATGAAAGGCCATACTTATTATTTAAAATAAAAGCAGAGATTTGCAAGAAACAGAGCAAGAATAGGACATTGTTTGTCCCAATGCCTATTTTGTACAATTCTTCTGGGACATCCTTGGTCACTTTCCACTTTATGGGACATATAAAGACCCCACCAAATGCAAATCAAAACCACAATGAGATATCACCTCATGTGGAAACAGTATGGAGATTCCTCAAAAAATTAAAATAGAACTACCATGTGATCCAGCAATTCCACTTCTGTGTTTATATTCAAAGGAAATGAAAACAAGATCTCAGAGATATCTGCATTCCCATGTTCATTGCATCATTATTGACAATAGCCAAGATATGGAAACAACCTAAGTGTCCATTGACTGATATATGGATAAAGAAGTTGTGGTAAATATATATATCTGTCTAACTCATCGAATATTACTCAGCCATAAGAAAGAGAAACAATTCCATTTACAATAGTGTCAAGTAGAATAACATACTTAGGAATCAACTTAACAAAAGAAGTACAGGATTTGTACACTGAAAACCACAAAACATGAATAAAAGAAATTTAAAAAGACTTAAGTAAATGAAAAAAATTCTTATGCTCATGGATTGGAAGACTTAATATTGGTAAGATGGCAGATTGGTAATATGTGCAAGCTGCTCTTAAAATTCATATGGAAACTCGAGGGACCCAGAATAATGAAAACCTTCTTAAAGAGGAACAAATTCAGAGGATTCACACATATCAATTTCCAAAAAAAAAAATTAATAAAGAGCAACAGTAATCAAGACAGTATGTTACTGGCTCAAGGATATACACATACACCAGAATTGAGAGTCTAGAAATAAACTCTTACATTTTTTGGTCAATTGATTTTTGACAAAGGGGTCCAAATCATCCAATAGGAAAAGAATAGTTTTTTTTTCAACAGTGTTGGGATATCTACCTGCAAAAGAATGAAGTTGGACTCTCCTCACACCATATACCAAAATTAACTCAAAATGGATCATAAGCACAAGTTTAAGAACGAAAACTATAAAACCCTTAGGAGAAAACATAGTGGTAAATATTTGTGACCTTCGTTATGCAAAGCCTTCTTAGATATGATACCAAAAACACCAGTGACAACAATAACAAAAAAATTGAGCTTAATTAAAAATAAAAACTTTTCTGGACATACTGATGGCCAACAAGCACATGAAAAGATGTTCAACATCACTAATTATTAGAGAAATGCAAATCAAAACTACAGTGAGGTACCATCTCACACCAGTCAGAATGGCCATCATTAAAAAGTCTACAAATAATAAATGCTTGAGAGGGTGTGGAGAAAAGGGAACCCTCCTACACTGTTGGTGGGAATGTAAATTGGTGCAGCCACTATGGAGAACAGTATGGAGGTTACTTAAAAAACTAAAAATACAGTTGCCATATGATCCTGCAATCCTACTCCTGGGCATATATCTGAAGAAAATAACTTATCTATGAAACAGAAACAGACTCACAAACATAGAGAACAGACTTGTGGTTGCCAAGAGAGAGTGGGCTGGGGGAGGGATGGATTGGGAGTTTGGGATTAGTAGATGTAAACTATTATGTATAGAATGGATATTGGGACTTCCCTGGTGGCGCAGTGGTTAAGACTCTGTGTTCCCAATGCAGGGGGCCCAGGTTCAATCCCTGGTCCGGGAACTAGATCCCACATGCATGCTACAGCTAAGAGTTTGCATGCCCCAACTAAGGAGCCCATGTGCCGCAACTAAGGAGCCCATGTGCCGCAACTAAGACACGATGCAACCAAATAAATAAATAAATATATACATATAAAAAGAATGGCTAAACAACAAGATCCTACTGTACAGCACAGGGAACTATATTCAATATCCTGTGATAAACCATAATGGAAAAGAATATGAAAAAGAGTGCAGATGTATGTATAACTAAATCATTTTTCTGTACAGTAGAAAATAACACAACATTGTAAATCAACTATACTTCAATAAAATAAATTTTAAAAAACATTTTCTATTTCAGAGGACACTATCAAGAAAGTGAAAAAAAAAAACCCACATTATGGGGGAAAATATTTGCAAACATGATAAGAGACTTGTATCCAGAATATATAAAAACCTCAAAACTCAATAATAAAATGGCAAAAAACCCCAGTAAAAATGGGCAAAGAATTTGAATAGACATTTCTCCAAAGATGTACATATCACCAATAAGTACATGAAAAGAGCTCAACATGATTAGTCATTAAGGAAATGAAAATCAAAAACACAATGAGATATCACTTCATACCCCCAGGATAGCTGTATAATCAAAAAGATGGCTAATAACAAGTGCTGGGGAGGATGTAGAGAAGTTGGAGCCCTCATATATTGCTGGCTGGAATGAAAAATGGTGCAGTTGCTTTGGAAAACTGTTTGGCTGTTCCTTGAAAAATTAAATATACAGTTACCATATGACCCTGCAATTCCAATCCTGGATATGTACCCAAGAGAACTGAAAATACATGTTCACACAAAAACTTGAGCACAAATGCTCACAGCAGCATTACACATGATTTTTTTCAAGCCAAAGATTGGAAATAACCCAAATGTCCATCAACTGATAAATGGATAAACAAAATGTGATCTATACATGCAGTGAATTTCTTCTTTCACTCAAAAGATATTTTACAGAACTTTTAAACTTAAAGTTTAAAATTGGTTTCTCTTGCTTTATGCTGAGAGATCATGTTATGATCTGTTCAATGTATAATTTCTTCAACTTACCTTCTGAAAAAATATTAAATGATTATAAATACTTCAGGCACACTAAAAAAGAAGGCATATTGTTTTGGAGCATACATAATTTTGTAAGTGTTGATTAAATCAAACATGCTAATTATACTACTCAGCTCTCTTAATATTTATGTATTGCTTATTTTACCTGTCAGAGAGTGACATATGTTAAATGTCCCAGTACATTTGTGTTTCTATAATTTTCCTCTTGTGTTTCTATTGTGTTTTGCTCTATATATGACTATATAGTGTTTGTGAGTAAAATCACATGACTCATATCATGTGATTTTACTCATAAACACTACTTTATCATATGATAAAGGTGCACCTTTATCAGTAAAATAGTGGTTTTGAACCTACTTACTGTTTTTTGCTTTAGGTTATATTTTGCCCAGGATTAACCCTTGTTTTCTTTTTCTTTTTATTTCTTGGTATTTCTTTGCCTATCTTTTTGCTTTCAAGTTGTTTAGCCATTTTGGTTTGAGTACGTTTTATAAACAGCATGATTGTGTGTATATGGGTGTGTGTGCATGGGTGCATGTGTGTTTAACCAGTTTGAGAACAACTGTCTTTTAATAGGGAAGTTTAAGAAGTTGAACCTATTTTCATTATTATTGACATACATGTTGTGATACTATGCTAAATATATATGTTTTATTTATTTATTTTTTTTGCGGTACGCGGGCCTCTCACTGCTGTGGCCTCTCCTGCTGCGGAGCACAGGCTCTGGACGCGCAGGCCCAGCGGCCATGGCTCACGGGCCCAGCCGCTCCGCGGCATGTGGGATCCTCCCGGACATGGGCACGAACCCGCGTCCCCTGCATCGGCAGGCGGACTCTCAACCACCGCGCCACCAGGGAAGCCCTATATGTTTTATTTTTATTCTTCATTGTTTTCTGTTTTACTATGTTTTGTTTTGTTTATATCTTCTTCAATAACTTTCAAAATTGTTAATTTCATTTCTCAATTTTTTTACTGAATAAATCACAGAAAAATGGTACATTTAATCATTAACATAAAACCATATGTACATTGAAAAACATCATGAACAAACTAAAGGACAAACAACTAACTGGGAAAATATTTGCAGCAAACATCATATATATCTGCAACATGAAGAAGTCATAAAAAATGGGTATAAGAGTCAAAATTGTGTTTAGCTACAAGAAACAGAAAAACCTACCAACATAGCTTAACAAGTAAAAGAACTGTTTTATTCAGGTAAAAAAGATGTCCCATGGGAATCGGTCCAGGGCTGATACATTGGCTCCAAACATCACCAATGTCCAAGACATAAGCCTTTGGCTCAGACATTCTTAGCATGTAGCTTTTACATTTTTGTTTTCAAAATGACTACTGTATCTCCCAGTAGTTCGAGAAGGAAGAAGGCAGAATTTGGAGAATGCACTAGAAGACTTATTTCTCACATCAACAAGGGAGAGCGGAAGTCAAAATTTAGCTTTTGCCCCATCCATAGTAGAGTCAAGTAAGGGAGGATGCAAATGAAGTTTGGATCTGCCAAAATAGGGTCTGCCATACAGACACAGAGTGGAAACAGAAAATGCATACATGAGAAATGAAAAGATATAAAAATCATATAAAAGTAATAAACCTCATAGTAATTAAAGCAATTTATGAAAAGTTGTTTGGCAGTATTCAAGAAGTTCTTTACCCTTTGACCTGTCAGTTTTTATTCTAGGGCTCAACCCTAAGGAAATGACTTTAAACACAAAAATTTATCTCCTAGGCTGTTTATCACAGAGTTGTTTGTTTTTTTTATTCGATACAACCTAAATATTTGTCTATGCCAGTTAGCTTCTTCTAGGTTGCAAGGAGCAGACATCTTAAGGTTGTCTCAGCTGATGGTTTGTATTGTAAGAACATACAAAAAACAGAGAAAGAACAAAATAATCTCATAAGCCACAGAGCTGAGGAACAGGACTCAGAGGCCTCAGTGGGCACTAAAAAGCTATTCTGATAAGAAGCAGCTCTTTCAATCCTGTTATCTTGTCTGTGGCTCTGCAATGCCCTGACATTATGATGATTCAGCTTCTCTCTGCTTCCACTTCTCTTTCCACTGCCGTCTAACTCCGAGTTTCTAGACCCACTCTTAGTTTTCCACAACCCTGTCTGCCTCATTGGTCTCCGCTCACCCTTACTGCTTGGTCTCCTGATAGGTTTCTGGTCATTAGGCCCTCTGATTCAGGGCTAAATGCAGCCAGCATAATAAAGAGATTGAAATTAAACACGGACCACATCAAATTGCTTATAAAAGTGTTTGTTCGTTAAGTATTAATGTTCTTGAAAGTACTGCTCAGATTCTAGGCTACTGTCTTAAGGTCTTTAATAATTTTATTTCAAGTTTTTGAAGAAGCAAGTGTCAAAAACCAAACTTTGCATAACGAATAAACCAAAGCAGAAAGATGAGTTTATTGTAAGGGTTTTGACCTGCAAGCCGAGAAACTCAAGGCTGTGGGAGCAGTTCTGAGTTGCTCACAGACTAAGGGATTTTTATGGGATAAAAATACGGAAGTTGTTTGGCTTTTTCAGCTTGTTCGTTGCCTAGTGGTCTCCTTTTTTATCGGGGTCACAGGGCAGCTGAGTCAGGGGAACAGAAAAGACCAGAGACGGCATGCACAGATTTGGCATTTGGGAATTGGCTGGTGTCCTCTGCTGATTTCTGAGAAGAGCTGTAAATTCCTCCAAGGTTAGGTTAAATTTCCTTTATGTGCCTGCACTGACCATCTACATTTTGCCCTTGATATAAGTGACTCCATTTTAGTTTGGTTCTACACACGGCATGCTAATTATAGAGCGCTTGGACATACAAAAAAATATAACAATAAATAACCCACAACCCCACAATCCAAAGAAAACTATTTTTGCTAATGTGGTGTTTTTCTTAGGGCCCTTTTACCTGGAATAATTTTTTTCCTTTTCTCCCCTAATCTGAGGGGGAACAATTCTGTTTTTTGAGTCATCAAAGATCAGAGTATTTATGGCCAAACAAAAAAAAATGGACGAATTAAATTGCACATTTTCTATAATGTGCAGCATGTGAAACCAAATATGGCCAAAAATGGGAGGCCAAATGCTGTTAGCGTCTTTCCATTTAAAGTACAACCTCGGGCATTCAGTGCCATCCATTTGTTTTCACATAGGCTGATGTGAACCTCACCTCTGCATTGCAGATGAAAAAAAGTTTGCCAGGCGAATTCATAATGTAAATAAGATGACTTGGGACATGTCTGACCTGTGTAAGGGCTCTTAAGGATTTGTAAACACTTTAACAGCACTCTCTAACTACTAGTGTTCAATGATTCTTATCTGCTCATTAAAGTTCATCAAGTAGAGCAACTGAATAGTGAATGAGGAAAAGAGGTTTATGTTCTGAGACATGCTTCTTAATCCAAAACCAAAACATGCTACCTATTTTCTTCACTTTCCTTAATGGCCCAAATAGTGTCTACAGTTACTAAGTAAATATTTGTTTAGTGAAAAGAAACCACTGGATCTTGGAAGTCACACAAGATGGAGAACGTAACTGAAGGTTTAACTCTTTTGTTGGCTCCTTTAAAAAGCATCCTCTGACTTCCAACAAAGACTTACATTCCTTGACTGTATTTCTCATCACACATCACAGCCTATTATTTTGGTTTCTCTATAAGTCTTCCTTAGTAGATGCTAAGCTTTATTATTAGTGTGTTTTCAATTTCTAGCGTAAATTTTAGCCCCTTATATTTTCTCAATGAACGTTGGTTGGTTGAATGAATGCACAACACACAGTTTAGTGGATGCAGTAAAATTTTTAGATTTCTAAATTTTGAGACCACAGTCTTTCATTCTCAAATTTTTTAGGGCCTGCTGATCTGCTTTGGTGAGGTGATGATTTGACTAATGATTATCTAAATTCACTATATTGGGTGAAGCAAGGCATGAAAAGTGTCTTAACAAGAAGCTAAAATAGTTTGCAAGAAAAACCATAGAGGTGAATCTGTTTGTGTGTGGGTAGGCTACACAGTTTAGGGACTGTGTAGAGGCACAAAACAAAACCACGTTGTATCAACATTATTGGGTAGAAAAAATTCATTTGGCCACAATTAAGCTATCTATCTTAAAAGATTCTGTAGGACAGACTTATTTTTAATTAGAAAACTTATCAATCTCTTTCATTCTTTCCAAGTGATAAACTCTTTATTAAGAATATAAATTTTTAGAGACTTCCCTGGTGGTTAAGACTCCAAGCTCCCAATGCAGGGGGCCTGGGTTTGATCCCTGGTCAGGGAACTAGAGCCCACATGCATGCCGCAACTAAGAGTTCACATGCTGCAACTAAAAAAAAAAAAAAAAAAAAAAGATACCGCATGCCGCAACTAAGACCCAGCCCAGCCAGAAAAAAAAAAGAGTATAAAAAGAGTATAAATTTCTAACAATATCATTTTAACCTCAAGATCTAACATCTGATGTTTTTCAAAATTGTTTTCCTAAATTCTCAATACATTTAAACTTCTTATTTGTCACTTTTCACATTTATCAGTCAGTAAAGGGTGAATGTGTATGTTTCCCCACAGAAGAATGAACATTTGAGGGGCCAGAACCATTTTCTTACTCGTATGGTACCACCTTTATCTCTTAAGACATTTCTCATAAAGGAGCATGGTAATTTTAACTGAACCAAAATTATCTCAATTCTTTGCAGGAAATCACTATGTCAGAGAAGAAATTGATACTCTATCTGCTTCAGGTTCTAATACTTTCTGAGATTCTACAGATGCTCACTTCCTTTCTTTTTAGATAAAGAGCAGATTATTTGAGATAATTTCATAGTGAGAAATGAATAAAATGAGGTGCTATGAGTGAGATACCCTGGATTCTAAGAACTCTTTTAACATTGACTCTCTGTGTGACCCTGGATAAAGCACTTAACCCTTCTGGCCTTGTTTCCTTTTTTTTTTTTTTTTTTTTTTAATTTATTTGTTTATTTTTGGCTGTGTTGGGTCTTCCTTGCTGCGCGCGAGCGAGCTTTCTCTAGCTGCGGCGAGCGGGGGCGACTCTTCTTTGTGGTCCACGGGCTTCTCATCGCGGTGGCTTCTCTTGTTGCGGAACACAGGCTCTAGGCGCGCGGGCTTCAGTAAGCACACAGGCTCAGTAGTTGTGGCGCACGGGCTTAGCTGCTCCGTGGCACGTGGGATCTTCCTGGACCAGGGCTCGAACCCATGTCCCCTGCATTGGCAGGCGGATTCTTAACCACTGTACCACCAAGGAAGCCCTGGCCTTGTTTCTTAATCTGTTAAAGTATTTGAATTAGTTGACATTTACCATTCCTTCTAGGTCATTCTATGTGAGCCGATCGTTATCTACCTTCTTCAATTCATCTTTGCTCTTCTTACTTATCTTATGGAAACATGTTATTCTTGCCTCCTCCCATACTCAAGTACTATTTTTCTTAAGAAATACCCCTGAGTTCTCTGGTGCTATTACCTGTAAAACTTTCTCAGAGAAATGTTAAGCAAATCACTCAAACTCTCTGGCTTGTAGTATCTTCATCTGTAAAAATACTGGAATGCTAGCGGATCTTCAGGTTTCTCACAGCTCTGACAATATCAGCAAGTAACCTTTGTTCCTACTTCCCCAAGAAGAGAGATGTTATCTGGCGATAAGACTTTAACTTCCGGTTTCTGAACTCATATATTTAGCTACATCAACTTAATCTCTGGAGTTAAACCTCTAGCTGGGTTCCACCAAAATGAATAGACAAATAAAACTGGACTGGAAAGGCATACAATTGTCATACAATCCAACAAATCCTTGTAGGATTGCAAAAAAGCAGCAAACACAAGGTGAGACCTTAGGACTCCAGCTAAATTCTAAGACTGTGTCCTCCAATGTCTTAAGAAAATCATACCCTTAGAGACACTACTGAAATTTAAATAAAATACAGTAATTGAGGAATGACTGCAGATAAATTGTGTCAGTAAGCACATATTAATGGTAGTGATTAAGCATTTTTTGTCCTAAAAAAACCCAGCTGCATGCTACTAGAACAGAACTGGCTATTCAGCACACAAAATAACAAAGAAATGATATGGTTGACTTGCTTTAAGTTCTTTCTTGTAAGCTACCACACCGGAGCTCTAAATTAAGTAGATTTAAATGTTGTCTCATTTAATAAAGCCATTTGTAGCTCAAAACAATATAACCACCCATCAAATTTTCAGTTTTAAATAGTTGAATTATTATTCCACTGATTTTTGTGTATAGACCTTGTATGATACTTGGATTTAGATTAATAAATCTGTCAATCATTTAGATTAAATGATTAAACAAATTTAGAAAGGTCGCTAAGATCATTAAAACAACAGCTCTGCTTTTTCTTAAGTATTCAAAACCACAATCACTGAACCACAGAATTTCAGAGTTGAAGGGAACATGTAAGGACCATTTACTGCCATTTCCTTGTTACACAGAAAAGAGAACTCAACTCCAGACTGGTTTAGTGACTTACTAAAATGCACTGAACTACCCTTTCAGTCAAAGAAGTGAATCTGCTGAAGGAGAGTTGGGAAACCCTCTAGAATGATGCAAATCAAATTATCCCTGGGATGGTGGGTGAGAGGAACACAGCACACGGTGATTTGATGAGGATGTACATAACTCTCTCCAGCTAAGGAGCCAGTGGAAAACACTCTCCAATGAGGCACTGGAAGAAGTGAAAAAGAGGGAGGAGCTCCAGAGTCTGGCCATAAAGATGGACTGGGCAAGGGGTCTCCAGCTGTACTGCTAAAGTCAAGAGCATGGAGGAGCAACTGGCAAATAGGCAGTGAACAATGAGTGCACAGATGGAGAATCAATTACCACGCAGGGCCATGAATAGATGGCATTGGTCAGTTTTAATTTAATTTTAGTTTTTGGACTTGCAGTGTTTGGAAACTTCTTCCATTTGGGTGTCTCTAATCATATGAATCTTGGTCTCCAGAAGCTGAAAAGTCTAATTACTTTTTTCCCAGTCCTGTGACTGTCAGGATGTGGATGCATGGCCCTGCTCTACTTGTATTTTTTTTTAAAGTAAATCTCGTTGTAAAAGATATGTTAGCAAAACCTTGGGTTGGTAGTATAAACAGATGAGGGAGTTATCTTGTGCTTGCAAATGTGTTATCATTCCTCACCTACTGCCAGGTCCTCCTTAAGTCATCTAAGGATTGAGTGGGTCACAGGCTTTCTGCACTCCATCGAGGGATTTTCTGAAATAACACTTCCAGTCTCTCTCTGACCCCTCCCTGGCTCCTCCCCCAGGGGCTGAGTGTGTGGGCTGAGCCCCTTTCCCTCTTTTTTGGGGATGTGCTGTTCGCAGAGCGTGTGTTCTCACTAGCTCTTGGCCATGCAATGAGCCTGTGGCCCAGTCTCTGTCTCTTTGGGTCTGGCTTGCTATTTTAGAAAGTTAATTCATTTCATTCAATTTACAGGACCATTAGCAAGCCCACCTGACTCATATTTAAGGCAACGTCTCTAAATAACTTTATCAGTATTAAATGTGATATTTTGATGTCTATATGCCTTACTCTTATATCTTAATTAGTTTTGAATTCAGACAGGTGTTGTGTACGACCCCACTAAAACCTCAACACATTGTACCATCTCCAATCATTTAAAGTTAGAGCCCAGCATTGTTTACAAGGGCCAAGATATGGAAACAACCTAAGTGTCATGGATAGATGAATGGATAAAGCAGATGCAGTAAGTATATACAGAATATATATATATATATGGAATATTACTCAGCCATAAAAAATGAAATCTTGCCATTTGTGACAACAAGGATAGATCTAGAGGGTATTAGACTAAGTGAAATAAGTCGGACAGAGAAAGAAAAATATTGGATGATTTCACTTATATGTGGAATCTAAAAAACAACAAAACAAACAAATAAGACAAAAGAGAAACACTCAGAGATACGGAGAACAAGCTGGTGGTCACCAGAGGGGAGGAGGTGGGGAGACGGGTGAAATAGGTGAAGGGGATTAAGAGGTACAATCTTCCAGTTATAAAATAAATAAGTCACAGGGAGGTAATATACAGGATAAGGAATAAAGTCAATAATTTGTAATAACTTTGTACAGTGACAAATGATTACTAGACTTATTGTGATCATTTCATAATGTATTTATATGTCAAATCAATATGTTGTATACCTGAAACTAACATAACACTGTGATCAACTATATTTCAATTAAAAAAATAAAGTTAGAACCTTACACAAAATGCCTTTAGGCATTAGGTGGCAGGCTTATTTTTCACTACCCTATGTGTTTCTCAGCCTGACCCACAGGTGACAGCTTTAAGCTACAAAGCTAGTCCCATTCTAAGTACACTCCAGCTTTGCTCACTGAAATGTGGTCTAGGGGAGGAGCAGTACTGACATCTGGGAGAGCTTGTTAGAAAAGCAGAATCTCAGATCTACAGGATCAAAATCTGCGTTTTCACAAGTCCCCCTGGCTGAGTTGTGTGTATGTTAAAGGGAAGACACACGGAGCCATGGAACGCTTTGTGTGCCCTCTTCCATGCAGACTCTTCACAGAGACTGATTGTCAGTCACTTCATCTCTGCATCAACTCCTCAAATAAACAACTGAGCAGTAGCTGTAACATCTGTTGACTCATCCAGAGCCAAGGAAAACCACTCCGGTCGTTTGTCTTGTTTTTTAATTGATTATTGCTGTCGTTCCCAACGCCTTCAACTCTGCCAGCAACTGTTGTCACCAAAAGGCTAATAGTCTCGAGGAAGTTTATTTTCTCTGGACACATTCCTTTGGCTGCTACAAACAAACATGATTTAATTAATTTGCTGTTCATGAATGGCTTTCCTTGCTTGGTTAACAAATGTGTCACTCAGAATCTTACTTTGATTGCAGTCCTATCTTCAGGGACTTCTGTGTGTGTGTGTGTGTGTGTGTGTGTGATAGAATCCTGCTAGATGAGAAATTCCCTTTAAAATTTAAATTTGTTCCCTGACCATTGCTCTCCTGTAAGCTGGAAATACTTCGATGAGAGCTTAATCTGATCATGTCCGTGTACAGTATATTCTTTCGGCACAGCTGTAATATCATCATAAACACAAGAACAAAATAATCCTCACTTCACTGTGCCTTCAGAGTGTGACGTTTGAAGCCATGATTGTCCACCCTGGAATAGACCACTGAGTTTTACCTATAGATGGTCTGGCAAGAATGGGAAGGGGGAAAGCCAGGTCTTTTCCCACCCTGTTGGAATTATGGTAAGACCAATAGAGGGACAGGAGGGAGGTGCCTGAGAGCAGACGTTGCGGTGTGGTTTCCTGTCTCCTAGCTTTGGTCCACAGAAGTGAGATGCAATAGCTTAGAATGATGTCACCAAGGGTAGGGTAGAAGCCATCATCAGCCACTTGCCAGTTTTCACCTCACCCATCCTCACTTCCTCCTGTTTGAGGACCCTGGCTTCCAGGCTGCCTTGTGCTGAACTGAGGTACAGCCATGCAAAGCAGACTTGTTGATCCGGCACGATCAGACAGAGGGGATCCTGAGGTTTCACTTCCCTGAACTGCCCTAAACCCCCATGTAGTGTGGATAGTATCAACCAAGCCGAACGAACACAGGGCACAAGTTCTCCAGCCACAGATCTCAGCATCAGATCCCTGCAGGGAACCCACTGACTAGAGGGAGAAGGGTCAATGCCCCAGAGAGAAGCCAGCACATATCAAGGATTGTCATGAGACCAGGGGCCCCCCCTGCCTCTCCCCAGAGCTATTTATAACTGAGAATTTTCTACAGGGATTGTGTAAGTTACTAGAGCAAACTAAGCTTTAAATCAGAACCTGACCCCCTATCCCTATTAATCAGTAGGCAGGGGTTTGTGAAGGGAACCAGAATAGATAAAACCAAATTAAATTATTATATTTCCTCTCAAGTGGTACTGTGATACAGGATATGTGACTTTGCTTACGGACTGTCTTCAACAGGCTGACACACCCGGGAGAGTCCCTTTCTGATCCTTAAAAAAGCTTGCCCATTGCCCCCCTCTGTTTAAGGGAGCTTGTTGAAGCCCCGACTTTCCAAACATTCCCCACCTGCTCTCTCCTCCTGCATCTCAGCGGTGATTTATACTCTCAACATTACATGTGCAGGCTGTCCTGGCACCTTTGTCACTATAACAAGGACAAAAACACACAACTTCCCAGCAGTCACATTCTTAGAGATTTACCCAAAGGAATTCAAAACTTATGTCCACACAAAAACCTATATGCAAATGTTTATTTCAGCTTTATTCATAATCTCCCAAACCAGGGGGCAACCAAAATGACCTTCAACAAGTCAATGGATAATCAAGTTGTGGTACCTCCATATAATGGAATACTATTCAGCTATGAAAAAGAATGAGCTATTTATTGATTCACACAACAACATGGATGGATTTTAAATGTATTTTGCTAAGTGAAGGAAGCCAGACTACAGAGGCTACATGTTATAGGATTCCATTTACATGACACTCTAAAAGAGGCAACACCACGAGGATAGAAAACAGATGCCAGAGGTTGACTACAAAGAGAATTCATGGAGGAATTTTTAGGGTTGATGGGAACTGTTCAGTATGATTCTGAGTTGGTAGATAAATGACTGCATTTATCAAAATCCATAGAACTGTACATCACAAAGAGTGACCTTTATGTATACAATTATAAAACATCCACCAGGATGTTGGGGATCCCAGGATGGAAAGCAGACTTTGATGAATGAATCCCACTGTATTACAAGTGGATTCCCTATGAAGGGAATGGGGGAGAAGGAGCTCACCTAAGTGACTTTGGAAACTGCTGCTCGGGCTTGTAAGGTTGATGGCAAAAGGAGCTGTAGGTAACCACTGTACTCCAGATGGTAAATCTGTTTCTCACGGAGGTGTGAGTTGGCAATTCTGAAACTGCTTTATATGTAAAGTAAGTAATAATAACGTACACAGGAGTAAATGGACGGTGGATAATGGGGCCAGGTTTTTCCCCGTCTGAGAGGGAAGTTATAGATGAGCAAAGGGGGGACACCAGAAGGACCCCTGTGACACTAGATTAGAGTCAGGGGTATGAACTTGTATTTAACTTATACATTTGATATGTATATTCATATTTAAGTTATAAATACATATATAGGTTGCATATAGTGTATATTTGTATGATATATATATATTCACACAGACACAGAAATAAAGCATATGTATATGAACATGGGTTAATATAGTTTATATATATTGTTTATATGATATATATTATAATAAATATAGAAAGAATAGATGTGTCTATTATAATAGATAAATGATAATAGATATGTGTATATGTATAAACATGGGTTAATATATTTTGTATGTATTACTTACATTTTATATATTATGCTTTTTAGATATTATATGTATGCTATATTTCTATCCTGTAATTTTTTTATTATGTATATTCTAGCTCTGTTCCAGAGAAGGCCTAGAAGCAGTGACACCCAGTGTGAGACTGCCAGATAAAATACAGGATACTCAGTTAAATCTGAATTTCAGATAAACAATAAGTACACATTCATACGACCTATAACTGAGGAAAATATCTTTTGAAGGATGTACAGGGAAACTGAAGCTGGTGGCAGGCAGACTGGGGGGAGGAGAGTAGCCTTTTAATTATGCACGTGTTTCCTATGCACAAAATAAACAATTCTACAAAAATTTAACCAGCAAAACCTTGTTAGTAACTTAGTAAATAAATAAAATTGGAAAAAAATAGACTGCCTCACTAACTTTTAAAAATTTCACCGCGTTTTAGAGAAACCACTTAAGCCCTTGTATAACTGTTCTGTAAGTCCATCTTTCTCTTTCCCCGAGCAGGTCTTCTCTGCCCTTCTGCAGATGGTGCAGATGGGCTGGTGGTCTCGGGCAACACAACATTTCCTTCCGGTACCCGCTTCTTCCCGGGGGAGTGTAGGGGAAGGGTGGTGTGCTGACAATCTGGGGGCAGAGACAGGAGGAGGGCGTGCTCCCTGGGGTGACGGCTGTTTCTCACTTTAATCAATGTCTCCTCCTGAGTTAGAGAAGTGAGAATGTCATTCTCAGCTGCTGACACATGAAAATCCTTTAATTAAACTCAGCCTGGCTACCTGTGCCAGTCATCACAGGCCAGCAACAAGGCAACATGCTTGAAACGATTTAGAGGAAATCTTTTAATGGAGAGAATAATTAACCTGTGCAATTTACTGTTACAGAATCTCATAGAAACAAGGTAGCTTATTATAATGAAAAAAGGAAAGAAAGAAAGCTTTCAGCCCTGCTCTGGATAAGAATGGCCTCCACAGTGACACTGTAAACCTGGGTGAAGCTTCCCAGGTCTCTAGAGGCATATGGTAATTGTCAGGAAGGAATGCTGAAGTCAAGGAGGAATTTCCTCGCACTGGGCCCGTGCAAAAGCCAGCAGACCAGAAACACTTCCGGAAGGGGGTGGTCTGCCTTTTGCAGCACTAGGCTGCATCCATAAAAGAGAGGAAATAGTGCAACAAAACTTCTTTTCTGGTTCAGACTTGCCACAATAAAAAGACCTGCCAAGACTTGGTCAGCAGGCTGGGCTAACAGACCCTGTCTTAGCAGCTGCCCACGGAACTGAATGGGGTTGGAAAGTCATTAGGGAAATGGAGCATAACAGCCCACCTCTCTCTTCTGCATCCAGGTCAGCAAACATGGGGCGTGAACCGACCTTTCCTGCTGCTTAGACTGACGCTCTCCTCATGAGAGACTTCTACCTAGAGGCCAACGCCCTCAGTTTGACATGAAAGTTACAGGGCTGACGAGTACAGTTCATGATTCCTTTACTTTGGTCCTGTTTCCTGAACTGCAGGAAGTAAGGAAGAAAGATGTCTACTTTATGAGGCCTTATGGGAAAATTTAGATATTCTCTGCATTCATGTCCCCCTTCTTGGCTCTCTTAAGTGAAGGGAGAGCTTCCTAATTTAGTGTCAGATCTAGCTGCCTCGATAAGTATTGGCTGAACTGCAGACTGCCTGCACTAGCTTGTGGGCAAAAGAAGAAAAACACTTAGAGAAAATCCTCCCCCATGTAGCTCAGAGAATTCACTGTCTGCACCATCCCTCTAAAACATCATCGTCGGGCTTCCCTGGTGGCGCAGTGGTTGCGCGTCCGCCTGCCGAGGCAGGGGACGCGGGTTCGCGCCCCGGTCCGGGAGGATCCCACGTGCCGCGGAGCGGCTGGGCCCGTGAGCCGTGGCCGCCGAGCCTGCGCGTCCGGAGCCTCTGCTCCGCAACGGGAGAGGCCGCAGCGGTGAGAGGCCCGCGCACCGGAAAAAACAAAACAACAGAAGAAATCATCATCGTCAACCACAAGAAAACGAGGTCTCTGGTACTGTGGTGAGCTTCAGCCCAAGTCCCACGGGCACTTTTTCCTTCTCTGGCTTGGGTTCGGGACAATGGAGGTGGCCGTTCAGAAGCAGTGGGGTGCTCCTTTAATCGCTGTTTGTCAGTCAGCGCTTTGACACGATTTCCCCTCGTTTGCTGCTGATTCGAGGCTATGCAGCGCTGTGCTGTTGCTTACAAGCAACCGTGTGGGCTCTGTCCCCTACAGCTTCCTCTTCGCCGGTGAAAAAAGAACAGTAATTGTAAATTACTATTCACAATTCTATTGTAATAGTACAACACAATTTACAATTACTATTACAATTCGAGCAAGGATGGAGGAAACTCTTCCATAGCTTCATGCTTACTCACCTGTGAGGGCTCTGCCTTCTGTGTTAAGACTTAGGTAATGAGTCATCCTCTCCACCTCGGGGTATTGGAAAGAACTGGGCTTGACATCGAGAGACCTTGGTGTGCATCCTGGCTTTGCCACTTGTGTTATTAGCACAGATTACTTAACATCTCTAAGATTCTGTTTCACTCTCTATAAAATGTCATTAAAAATGGCTATCAACAAGGATACTGTGAGAAATAAAGGAATTAAAATTCCTGCCAAATACCATTTTCTCATTAAGTGCTTGTTGCATCTGAAGGATATTGCCTTAATCCCACCATCGTCAATTATCATTCTTAAGTCTCTGGATATGTTCTTCCCAAAGACAGAGTATCTGACCACTAAAGGTGCACAGTGGAAGGGAATACCCCCCAACAGAGATGCTGAAGTCAGTTTACAAAGAGTTTTGAAATATGCATTAGGAAAGGTCAGTGATAAAAGAAAGGGATTATTCAGGGAGCACACAGTCTGTCACTTCTTATACTTGTGACTTATAAACACTCAATAAGGAATCAGTTATACTATAGCATTTGATACTTCTATGTTCAAGTGTTAACAGAACACAGAACATTTTGTATTAGCATACAAAAATGACACAAAAGTTTTTCTATCTGCTTATAGCTTGACGTGTTTTTTTAATTCTCATCCATTTTGATCAACCTCACAGAAACTTTATTTTCAAATTCTAAAAAAACATTTCTGTTTAACATCCTTGAATGCCTTTGACATATGTGACTAACATCCCCTTTCTCTCAAAACGATATTCATTTGAACACATTTGGCTGAAAACATGTGAAACTCTAAATAAGTTTCACTTCAGATAACACAGAAAATCACACAGGATTTGCATACTTCATGTCAAAGGGCCTGGGAATTTAGTAAAGAGAATAAAAAATATTTGTGACTTTCCCTTTAGCCTGCCTTCCTCTGATCTCTAATTTCCTAACCCAGATGCTAAAGACACAGGAACACCATTGCCTGAGGGGGACAATTCTCGTTCCTTCCCGGTGCCAGCCCGGTTGCATCAAGCACAGGGACATCTGCACCCCATGCTTTTTGAGCTTTCTGCCCTCTCACCACCTCTCCTTGTAAAGCCTAAGCATGGACATGGGTTCATGGGCTCCATCTAGTGGTCACACCTCAAATCATCTAAAAGTTGAGAACATTTTGTCGGTGGGCGAATGACATTTAATCCACCCCTTGTTTTGACATATGGGAAATCTAGACCTAAAGAGGTGGGGCAAAACATTCTCTTATTTTTATTTTTTTGGTTGTCATTTCTCTTTAATCTCCTTTAATCCAGACTAGCTCCCCCTGCCTTTTTTAATCCTTCAAGATACACCTACATTTAATTTGTTTGTTTCAAGTGTGGAATTGTAGGTTTTTTCCTGGGCCAGCAAAATACATGGTACAATAATCTCTCATAATGTGGGGCAGCAGCTGCCAGGCAGCCAGCCACAGCTCCCGGTCGGCCACATGATCACGAAGGTAAACAATCCACACGTTTACAACCATTCTGTACCCGTGCGGTAGTGAATTAACCACAGGAAATATTCAACACTTTACACCTTCATTTTAAACATCACTAAGGAAGAAAAAGTGCTGCCATTTATAACAGTAAAATGTCATCAACTGTAAGATGAACCTTGCTAAATGCTGCATTTTTTTAAAATTGAAGTGTAGTTGATGTACAACGTTGTGTTAGTTTCAGGTGGAGGCAAGGCATTCTTGGCGCACAGCGGACAGCTGGTTAGCGGTGGCGCTGGGGCTGGAACCCCACGCCTGACCCCAGCCACATTCCCTGTGCTCCCCTCCTGCCCGTCCCTCCTCCCCTGATGGCACCGAGGTAGGAGTCATACAGTACTGCTTAACAGTTTGTATTCTCCAGGAACTTAAACATCTGACGTTCAGTTCTGATATAAAAATAAGCCGGAAACATAAAAATGAATATTTGAAATGATTATAAGTATAGCAATAGAAAAGACTATATACTTCCATTGTATGAATTGTAAAGATTACTATGCTTTAAAATTCGATGATAAGATTTGTTGAATCAATGAAAGACAGCAGATTTCACTGAAGGAAGAGTCAATGGAGGAGATGGAATTCCATTAGCATCTTGATTACGGAGGAGTGGATAAGATGGAGGAAATTCCTGGGATAGGACATTCCAGGAATATTGGAAGGGCATGACCAAAAAAAGTTGGTTGGATTCCCAAGGCAGGAATCAGGAATTTTTAAAATAATTTTTTCTCTTTTATTTATTAATAGAGTTTTAATGGGTACAGTGTAAGTTTTGACATATGCTTACACCAAGGAAGTCATTACCACAATCAAGACAATGAACATATCTGTTACCCCCCAAAGTTCCCTTGTGTCCCTGTGTAATTCTAATTCTTTCCTCTGGCCCCTCCCCACTCAGACAACCAGTGATCTGCTTTCTGTCACTATAGATGAGTTTGCACTTTCTAGAATATTAATTCATTAAAATTTTTTGTTTTAAAATAATTGCAAATTTATAGAAAAACTGCAAGAATAGCATGAGAACTTCCATATATCCTTAATTCAAACTCCCCAGTTGTTAACATTTTACCTCATTTGTCTTATTGTTCCATCTGTATACTTATTCATAGTATTGTTACTCTTTTCTGAACCAGTTGAGATCAGCTGCAGACATGATATCCCATCACCCTTTATTACTTCAGTATGTATTTCCTTAAAACAAGGACACCTATTTAACCAGAGTGAAACCATCGAGACCAGGAAATAAATATTGCTGTAATACTGCCGTCTGATCTATAGGCCCCATTCAAATTTCTACAGTCGTCTCAATAATGTGCTTTATAATTTCAGAATCCAACCTAGGATCATGTGTTGTACTTAGTCTTTTTTAGTCTCCTTCAGTCTGGAATATTTTCTCATTCTTCCCTTGTTTTTTTACAACTTTGACATTTTTTAAAGAGAGCAGGCTAATTACTTTGTAGAATGTCCCTCATCTCGGGTTGATCTGATGTTTTCTCATTACTAGATTCGAGTCATGCATTTTTGGCAGGAATTTCATGGAAGTAATGCTGTGTTTTCTCAAGTTTATCGGGAGTAACTTAATGTCAATTTATCCTGTCACATAACTTTTATCACTTAAGATGGTGCTGGCTAAGTTTGTCCACTTTAAAGTTAATTAGTAAGTATTTTGGACTTTTAAATAATCAGGTAAATATCTGCAGGATCTGTTTTGAGACTATGCCCGTATCCTCATCAAATGCTTCCTGTTTTAGCATCCAGTGACGATTCTACCTAAACTAGTTATTACTGTGATGGTTGCCAAGTAATGATTTTCTAATTCCATCATTTCTTCTATACTTACTGGTTGGCATTCTGCTATAAGGTGGAGGTTTCTCTTCTCCCTCATATTTATTTATTTGTGTATTTATATCAGTATGAACTCATGAATTTTGATTTTTTTCCCTGATGGATTATAATCAATATCATTATTTATTTTGGGGTTCAAATCATCCCAGCTCTGGCCAGTGGGAGTCTCATTAGGCTGGCTCCTGTGTCCTTTGGGCATGTCCTCATAGCTCTCTGAGTGCTTCTTTACTTTCTGGAACAACATTTCCAGACTCATCATCTTGTTCTCTTCCTGCCCTAGCCCTGGAATCAGACATTTCTCCAAGAAGGCAGAAACTGAGATTTGGATGCTGGGATTTCAGCGCAACTGGGGTGTCATTGCTTCTAAGCCGTCTTGGTGCCCACAGCTACGAAATACAACACACCTATCTGTTCATATCTATTTCCATATCTATCTATCTATCTATCTACCTACCTACCTACCTATCATCTATCATGTAATCTATCTTAAACCATGACTTCAAACTGATATCTTCAATTCCAATCCAATACCACAGTTTCTCCTTTCCACATTCGTAACACCTTTCTCCAACAGTGAGAAATTGCCCTGCTGTCCCCCATATATTTACTTACTTGCTTAATCCTCTTGTATGAAGCCATTCTCCCAGCTGCACCAGTCTTGTCCCTAGCCCTAGTGCACCAGCTCTGAAGAGGAGATGGTGAAACACAAAATTTTCACTCTTTGCCCATTTTTCTCTTTTCAATATTACTCATATCCATTCTCTCCCTTCAGTTCTACTTCCACTGCCCAAGTTCAAGCCTTTAACAAGGGCTATTATTTCTGGTTTTGCTCCTGAAGATCTATCCTGCAAGTAGCAGTCCACATGATCTTTCAAAACATGACTATGTCTGGTATTCCTCTCCTTTAAACTCTCCTCATTGCCCACGGAGCTAAGTGAAGCTCTCCTACGTTACAGTGACCTGGTCCCTGTCCGCACCTCCACTCTCATGTTTGCCTCTCCCTCCCTCGTCCTGTCAGTAGAGATGAATTTTTGCAGTTGTTTGCACACACCATGTTCCATTACTATAATTTCTGCAGCATGCCCCAGCTGCCTTCCCCAATTCACCCTTATAAACCCTGCTCAGGTGCTTCTGCCTCTAAGAAACTTTTCTTGGCACCCTTTTTCAATAGTTAATTACTCCTTTCTACTAGTCCTATTTCTTGTACACACGTTTATTATTCCATGTGTGACTTTCCACTATTTTTATTTGTTTACGTGTCTGTTTGTCCTACCAGGTGACCAAGCCAGAGGACAGGAATAGACTCATTTGCCATTGTGGTTCCAGTATCTAGCATAGTTTCTGCCGTGTGCTATACACTTACTATATGCTTATTGAACTGAAAGAGAAGTTTTGTTTTTTTGGTCTAGGAGGAGTGGAGAAAATGATGTGCTTTAGTTATCATAACTAAACACCTGCATAACAAAACACCTTAAAGTGTAATGGCTTAACACAATTTCACATCACATGAAGTTTATTACTTCACATGATTCTGGGGGTTGACTGGGCAGTTCTGCTTCGTGTGGTACCGGCTGGGGCACTGGGGTGGCTGGAAGATTTTAACGGCCTCGCTTCTCTGGCTGGGTGTTGGTGCTTGTTGCTGGCTTGTCGGTCCACTCAGCTGATGCTGTCAGTCAGGCATCTCAATCTTCGTCAACAAGGGCCTCTTCATGTGGCTGCCTGGGCTTGCTCCCAGCATGAGGGCTTGGCTTCAACAAGGAGCATTCCAAGGAGACAAGTCCCATACAAAAGCTTATCAAGAATCCATTGCATTTGGCAAGCGATGTCAACTTGAGAGGGGACCACACAAGGGCATCACACAGAGAGTGGCTCATTGGGGGAATCAAAGTAACAGTCTACAATGGGGAGATGTTAGATCCTTCTGAGTATCATAAAAGGCATTGAATTTCTGAGGAGGAGGGTTTTTTTTGGCTACGCCGCACAGCTTGTGGGATGTTAATTTCCTGACCAGGGATCGAAAATGGGCCCCCCCCACCCCCGGCAGTGAAAGCGCCAAGTCCTAACCACTGGAGTGCCAGGGAATTCCCATGAGGAGGAGGATTTTAAATGTGAGAAAATAATGCAATGGGAACGCAATGCAGTATCTTGAAGAGAGAACTACCTTGGGTCAAAAACAGTGGAATCTCTGCAAATATGAAATCTGGCACCCAGACCTGACACTTCCCTTTCAAGAGATTAAATTCATGATGCAGCAATTGGAGCCAGCAAACTGTAATCTATATTGGAAGTGAGTTATCTAACCCCGTATTTTTTTAAAAATTAGTGACAGAAGTATTATTTCAAATAGATGCTTATAAGAAAAATAAAACAGAAACAGGTAAGGCAAAACACTCAGGGTTATCTCATTTAAAGTTGGGGTGTTTGGGGCTCTCCCTATTTTCATGTATTTTTGGCAATTTTAATAATAAAAATTAAATAATAAATACAATTTAAAATCCATTTTATAAAGTAAGACACGCAGAGAAAGGTTGCTGTGAGTCAACGTTTGAAGCTCTGCCCACTCCATTCTCTCTCACGACTGTCTGCCGCTACCCCTTCTGCTGGCATCCCCCAGAGACCTCCATTCTTCAGATACCTTCGAGGAATTCAGGGCAGCCATGGGTCATATTTTGAAAACTGCTGACTAGACTGACTAGAAGATGCCCTAGAAGACGCGGGTCTGTATTTAGACCTGGTCCTCCGAATACCGATTTAGACACTAAGTAGAATCTGTGCCACTGCTTCTCTGTGTCCTCTCGGCCCCGCCCCACCCCCCAGCCTGGCAGCCACCCAGGAGTCTACTGCTCTCTGCACTTACTGCTATCGTGAACACAGGAAACCGCGTGGGTACCTTCTGATTTCTGATTGAGGATGTGCAAAGCGATGCTGCAGGGATCAAAAGTAGAGAAGCTTCTAAGACATTTGAGAAACTGCATTCCCAAGACACTTGCTAAGTGGACTCCAGCAGAAACTGCAGCAGTAGCAGCAGCAGTGGCCCCCAGAAAAACCCAAAGACGTGTTAGTCTGTGAAATTTTTAAAAAAATAAATTTATTTTATTTATTTCTTTTTGTCTGCGTTGGGTCTTTGTTGCTGTGTGCGGGCTTTCTCTAGTTGCGGCGAGCAGGGGCTACTCTTCGTTGTGGTGCGCGGGCTTCTCATTGCCGTGGCTTCTCTTGTTGCGGAGCACGGGTTCTAGGCACGCGGGCTTCGGTAGCTGTGGCTTGCAGGCTCTAGAGCGCAGGCTCAGTAGTTGTGGAGCACGGGCTTAGTTGCTCCGCGGCATGTGGGATCTTCCCAGACCAGGGCTCGAACCTGTGTCTCCTGCATTGGCAGGTGGATTCTTAACCACTGAGCCACCAGGGAAGCCCAGTCTGTGCAATGTTAATGCCATTGTCCTGTGAATACTTTTGCAAAGGAGGCTGGAGGCAGGTGGCTCCCCACCAAGGGCACTGAGCCGGAGGGAGGGGAAGGGTAGGAAGCTATGCATTTTGTACTGCAGGCTTATCAAGAGTCGTGATGTTTCCTGTGTTAAGGGAGCTGTGTGGTCTCCGTGGAGCATGAAGAAGACTTTTTAAACTTCTTGATCATCAATGAGTTAATGCTAGTTCTAGTCATCTCATCATACATTTACTGTGTTCTTACTGTGTTCTGGGCTTCCTGCTTAATCTTTGGGAGCTCACAGAGAGGAGTAGGGCTGCCTCTGTCCTGAAAATGCTCACAGGCTGCTGTGTGCTTGGGATCAAGGTTGGCTGAGTAAATACCCATTAAACATACGAAGCAGACACTTGGGAAACTAGAAAAGCAGAGAAACAAAGTTTTGTTTTGCTTAAAAGAATATGTTTTCCTCCCAAAGCATAAAAGCTCTAATTGTAGAAACTATGCATGTTATTATTTAATTTTTAGGAAAGCAAAATATTTTTAAGATTTGTAGTTTTCAGGCTCCCCCGGTGACGCAGTGGTTAAGAATCCGCCTGCCAATGCAGGGGACATGGGTTCGAGCCCTGGTCCGGGAAGATCCCACATGCCGCGGAGCAACTAAGCCCGTGCGCCACAACTACTGAGCCTGCGCTCTAGAGCCCATGAGCCACAACTACTGAGCCTGCGTGCCATGACTACTGAAGCCCGCGTGCCTAGAGCCCGTGCTCCTCAACAAGAGAAGCCACCACAATGAGAAGCCCGCGCAACATAACAAAAGAGCAGCCCCCGCTCACCGCAACTAGAGAAGCCCGTATGCAGCAACGAAGACCCAACGCAGCCAAAAATAAATTTAAAAAAAAAAGTGAATCTGCATAAAAACATAAATCTACCATAAAAAAAAAGATTTGTAGTTTTCAACATGTCTCTGTAGTGGGTGTGAAAAATATGCGCAGGAATAACTCTAACACAAGACAGCATGTGATGGATACCATAAGGAAGCGCCAAAGTGCCAATGTATTCAGAGACAGAGGGACCACAAAGTCTTTATGGAGGAGGTGGTGTTTGAAGTGGACTTTGATGGGTAGATAGAAGGGGTTGGAGCACATGATCTCTAAATGCATTCAAATTCTTTACCGCTGATTTGTGTCGGTGTGGGTGGGATGGACAAGGATGCTCCAGGCAAAGGGACTACTGCGGGATCAGGGAGGCATGCTGGGGGATTATGAGCGCTCCCTGGTGCCTGGAGAAAAAGGCACATGGCGGGGTAAAGGATCTCAGGGTTCAGCCTGGTTTGGTTTGGCTGCAGCAGGAAGGCTTCCTTCGACCTCCTTTACTCTGCTCAATCCCAGGCCCTACTTCCAACAGGAAAGTCTGGAGGGACTGCTCTTCTTTCCAAAGGGCAGTCTGCCCAGGGCCGAGGCTGGTGTGTCCAGGCTGCCTCTGTCCCTGCTCCGGGTACAGGGGAACCACTGTATGGCTTTCCTGTTTTCGGTGCGAGCGCTCAGCTCAGCTGTCTGTGTTCCTAGCCTGCTTCTGTGTACTCGGAGTTGACCTTTAGAGCATGACATTTGAGCGTCAGTGCCGAGCTTCCTGTGCAAAGTACAATGAGTTTGTGACTGTGTCCAGAGCTACAGACATGCCCCTTTTCTGTGAGCTGCATGACCAATCTGGCCTCATTAAGAATGAAGTGGGCAAACGGGAATGTCTGCAAGGGCATCAACGGGTACTGCTCGGACAGAGGACAGCCACCAGGTAAACACACCCCAGGCTTCTTCCCAGTAAGGGCAGACCCCGAGTCACAACGTGGCCTTGTCCCCAGCACTTCCCAGAATACCCTCTAGCATCCTGGTGCCACCCACACCCTGTCTCACTCCCGCGCGCCACTCTGCCACCTCTCCTAGGAGCGCCCTCTGGGGACCCTGTGACTCCCCCTTGTGCCCCTACACGTTACTAAAACTTTCATGTGTATTTTATTCACAGAGTTAGGATGGCTTCATCCTTTCCAAATTAATTTCTCCTCGATCTCGGTTCCCTCTACCCTGTTTCCAGCAAGGTTGAAAGCCAATGTTATTTTCAAAGGGAAATTGATAGTTCCTCGATGGATTCAGTTGTAGGAGCCATATGGCCTGCTCACAGAAGTTCTGTGTAGTCACAGAAAGAGAGGGAGGTATGTAGAAACATACCATAACTAACTTAACAGAGCAGTTTAAAGACAAAGATTAATGCTGCTACCATTTAGGAGTTCAAAGACAAAACATTTGCAAATTTAAAACATAATTACACATATATCCCTCTTGGGGACTTGGAGACATAGTTTTGCAAAATAACTTCGGCTGCTAGTTAGAGAATGAAGAAAAGTGCTAGATGTTAAAGAGTGCTGGGCTTCCCTGGTGGCGCAGTGGTTGAGAGTCCGCCTGTCGATGCAGGGGATGCGGGTTCGTGCCCCGGTCCGGGAAGATCCCGCGTGCCGCGGTGCGGCTGGGCCCGTGAGCCATGGCCGCTGAGCCTGCGCGTCCGGAGCCTGTGCTCCGCAACGGGAGAGGCCACAACAGTGAGAG
>NC_041219.1:60447182-60448466 GCF_002837175.3 Physeter macrocephalus | reverse complement strand
AAAAAAAAAAAAAAAAAAAAAAAAAAAAAAGACTGTTAACTGTTCATGGACCCACATAAATTGAGGGCATTTTGATATTTGCTATGTTTCTTACTCCACTGCTCCTCTGCATATGCACATTTACTCTGGATTGATATTTGAGATTATCCAACACTTGCTGTACATGTATGCAAAGACTCGGGAAGAAAAGCTTGAGTTAGTAAAAAGCTAGCTATGTGACCATGGGCAAATTATTTGTCCTCTCTCAATACATCTTTCCTCACTTTTAAAATGAGAAGGTTGGACTAAGCATTCTTCCATCTTTAACAATCCGTGATTAACAAGAAAACACACTATAGAACAGTAATTAGTGTCTTAGGATCCACTATTGCCTTTGATTCTTATAGCTGTGTGATCTGAATAAAGTAATTTCTTCTCCCCAGACCTCCCTTCATCTGTAAAATGACAGAATTGGCCTATTCTTTTTTTTCTTTTCTTTCCTTTTTTTGTGGTACACGGGCATCTCACTGTTGTGGCCTCTCCCGTTGCGGAGCACAGGCTCCAGACGCGAAGGCCCAGTGGCCATGGCTCACGGGCCCAGCTGCTCCGCGGCATGTGGGATCTTCCCGGACCGGGGCACGAACTCGTGTCTCCTGCATCGGCAGGCGGACTCTCAACCACTGCGCCACCAGGGAAGCCCTGGCCTCTCTATTCTTTACTGTCCCTTCGAGCTCTAATATTTTGCAGTTTTCCTCAGTTAGGGTGGAAGTCTCAGCTTTCTCTTCTTTGCATTCGGCTCTCATGTTGGGGGAGAGGGGAGGGAGAGGGGAGAGGCCTAATATTAATCATTATTATTTTCAGTCTGTTTTGCCTTCTCTCTTTCCTCTCTCTCTACTCCCCCCACCCCCCAACTTTCTCTCCTATTGTTCTTCTAGAAAACTGGGAAAGTTTCCTCTTAATGAACATTGCAGACCCAGCTTTACTCAGCGAATCCTGAAGCCTAGGTCTGGGTTGGAGAAGAGGCAGAAGTCCTTACAGCTCTGCCTTGTTTGTTTTTAAGTCAGTTTATTGGAATCCCTGCAGGAGATTAAGCTCTTTAGACTATCAATACTGAGCCCTGTATTGCTTAGGAACAGGTTTGGCTGAGACTGCTAGAGAAAACCTAAAGTAACAGTGGCTTTAAAAAACAGAACTTTATGGGCTTCCCTGGTGGCACAGTGGTTGAGAGTCCGCCTGCCGATGCAGGAGACACGGGTTCGCGCCCCGGTCCGGGAGGATCCCGCATGCCGCAGAGCGGCTGGGCCC
>NC_041219.1:60443638-60447072 GCF_002837175.3 Physeter macrocephalus | reverse complement strand
AAAAAAAAAAAAAAAAAAACCCCAAAAAAACAGAACTTTATTTCTTCCTCAGGCAATAGTCCAGGTTTATAGTCTAAGGCTCTTGTGGCAGCTCTGAGCCAGGAAGTCCTCAGGATCTCAAGCTCCTTGGCTTACTTGCCCCACCATCCCCAGGCTATAGCCCTCATCCTGTTGATCCAAGCCATATAATGAGGAGGGAAAACCAGGAAGAGGCTTGGGAACTGCCACACTGTGCTGCACCCCATTGGCCAGACATTGGTCACACGACCACACCCAACTGCAAGGGAGGCTGGGCATTGTAGACTCCCTTCTGGGTGGCCATGGATCCAGGCAAAAAACTGAGGATTCCATTACCTTGGAAGGAGGGGAGAATGGATATTGGGAACAGAAAGCCATCTCTGCTACTATCTCCATTTGGCTAGTGAGCCTTGGATATGCTCTCTCTATAGTGAGAAACCATCAGGGAAGAGGGGTGAGTCCTAGGACCTCCAATACCCAGCACCCTTATTTCTCTTTATTCTCTCCTGTCCTAGAAGACTCCACTCTCACAAGACACTGCCATTTCCCAAGAACTCCAAATCATTTGTGTATTTACTCATCTACAAAGGTTTGTGGAAAATGCTCTGTAGTCAGCACTGTATTTGGCAAGGGGACCAGAAAGACAGGTGAGGTACATACAGTCCTTTCCCTAAGGAGTTTACAGTCTGGCAGATAGAAGCGGACATGTAAACCAATTGCCTGGAATCGTTATAGAATAGACACTTGAACTGGGTATAATGGGATGGGATATAAGAACAGAAGAAATAATTCTAACTTTACAAACAGACGGCAGAGGGGTAAGGAAATGCCTCATAAAGGAAGTCTCCATTAAACTGAGTGTTTAAAGCCAAATTCCTTGGATGGAGGGGACAGGGCAGGGTCTCTGCCTTTTTTCTCCCCTTTTTTCCCTTTCTTCTCCATGACTAATATGTTTTGCTTATAACCACCCGTATGTAAACAGATCAACTTGGCTGCTGTCCTGGTAAAAACATAGTGTCCCTGGCTAAGCTCAAGTTACCAAATTGCATATTCATTTACGTGGAAATTCCTGTAACCCTGCCTCTTAAGAAAACTAGAAAAATGAAGTTAATTACCAAAGGAAATCAACTGCAAAAATATCCAAGCCCTAATTCTAGGTAAAGATTACAGAACATGGCACAATGTAAACTCTGGTGGGGGTCTGTCGAAGAGGTGAAGCAATTGTTTTTACACGGAGAAATTACTGGGTTCTGTACAAACGCAATTATAATCGTTAGCGAGATAATGGAATATGGCTTCGCATTTACTAAATTGTTGAGCCATTATCTGCTCAACTACTAACATTCAGTACAAAGAGTATTTTTCTCTAGTTATCATAAATGGAAGTAATGGTGAAACTGAGAAATTTATGAGCAATAACACTTGATGTTTAGGAGAATATAATTTGTCATTCACAGCATACAACTTTGCAAGATTAAAAATGTTCATTTTGCCACAAGAATTCAAGATTGCTTAGATTCTTTCAGTTAGGTCACCCAAGGTGAACTTTCAAGTTCTTACAAATTCTTCTTCACCATGAATTTTCATTGACTAAGTCAACAGGAAATTCTCCATTTTATCTGAAGTTTCAAAATATGCATTTTTATTTCTCTATTTTTCTACGTATGAAACTTATGCTTCCTTATGTATTATTTTTACAAGTTTAAATTCCTTGGAGAATGTTTTAAGTATAAAATTTAATTTTATAAACATGTATTCATTATCGCATAAAGCAAGATGAACTGTGTAAAGCAGAGGTCCACACACTTCTTCAATAAAGGGCCAGAGAGTAAATATTTTAGATTTTGCAGGCCCCATACAGTCTTTGTTGCATATCCATCTTCGTTTATGTCTTTTTTTGTCTTAACAATGCTTAAAAATGTAAAAACCTTGTGGGCCGTACAAAAACACGCTTCATTTGTCCTGTGGTCCTTAGTTTGCCAATCTCTGAAAAGCTTTGATTTCAAAATCTTACATGCACATAAATAACTATAATAAAAGGCAGATATGTAATGCTATATAAGTACAAACGTGTAGATATGCAGCATTTGATCCTCTTCCAGGGTTCTTCCCAGCAATGGCATCATTATCTAAACAATTACGAAGCCAGAGACCTTGGACTCATCCTTAATACAAATCTCTCCCTTTCCCTTGCCCTTTGTATTCATTCATTCATTCATTCATTTATTTATTTATTTATTTATTTATTTATTTTTTTTTTTTTTGCGGTACACGGGCCTCCCACCGCTGTGGCGATTTCAAAATCTTACATGCACATAAATAACTATAATAAAAGGCAGATATGTAATGCTATATAAGTACAAACGTGTAGATATGCAGCATTTGATCCTCTTCCAGGGTTCTTCCCAGCAATGGCATCATTATCTAAACAATTACGAAGCCAGAGACCTTGGACTCATCCTTAATACAAATCTCTCCCTTTCCCCCTTGCCCTTTGTATTCATTCATTCATTCATTCATTTATTTATTTATTTATTTATTTTTTTTTTTTTTTTTTTTTTTTTTGCGGTACACGGGCCTCCCACCGCTGTGGCCCCTCCCGCTGCGGAGCACAGGTTCTGGATGCGCAGGCCCAGCAGCCATGGTTCACGGGCCCAGACGCTCCACGGCATGTGGGATCCTCCCGGACCGAGGCACGAACCCGCGCCCCCCGCATCAGCAGGTGGACTCCCAACCACTGAGCCACCAGGGAATCCCTTATTTTATTTATTTTTTATACAGCAGGTTTTTATTAGCTATCCATATTAGTGTATATATATCAATCCCAATCTCCCAATTCATCCCACCACCACCACCACCCTGTCCCACTTTCCCCCCTTGGTTTCAATACATTTGTTCTCTACATCTGTGTCTCTATTTCTGCCTTGCAAACTGGTACAGCTGTACCATTTTTCTAGATTCCACATATATGCGTTAATATACGATATCTGTTTTTCTCTTTCTGGTTTATTTCACTCTGTATGACAGTCTCTAGGTCCATCCATGTCTCTACAAATGACCCAATTTCGTTCCTTTTCATGGCTGAGTAATACTCCACTGTATAAATGTACCACATCTTCTTTACCCATTCCTCTGTTAATGGACATTTCGGTTACTTCCATGTCCTGGCTATTGTAAATAGTCCTGCAATGAACATCGGGGTGCATGTATCTTTTCGAATTATGGTTTTATCCAGATATATGCCCAGTAGTGGGATTGCTGGGTTGTATGGTAGTTCTCTTTTTAGTTTTTTAAGGAACCTCCATACTGTTCTCCATAGTGGCTGTATCAATTTACATTCCCACCAACAGTGAAAGAGAGTTCCCTTTTCTCCACACCCTCTCCAGCATTCGTTGTTTGTAGATTTTCTGATGATG
>NC_041219.1:60441323-60443252 GCF_002837175.3 Physeter macrocephalus | reverse complement strand
TTTCCCAACACCACTTATTGAAGAGGCTGTCTTTTCTCCATTGTATATTCTTGCCTCCTTTATCAAAGGTAAGGTGACCATATGTGCATGGGTTTATCTCTGGGCTTTCTATCCTGTTCCATCGATCTATATTTCTGTTTTTGTGCCAGTACCATACTGTCTTGATTACTGAAGCTTTGTAGTATAGTCTGAAGTCAGGGAGCCTGATTCCTCCAGCTCCGTTTTTTTCCCCTCAAGATTGCTTTGGCTATGCGGGGTCTTATGTGTCTCCATACAAATTTTAACATTTTTTGTTCTAGTTCTGTAAAAAATGCCATTGGTAATTTGATAGGGATTGCACTGAATCTGTAGATTGCTTTGGGTAGTAGAGTCATTTTCACAGTATTGATTCTTCCAACCCAAGAACATGGTATGTCTCTCCATCCGTTTGTGTCATCTTTGATTACTTTCATCAGTGTCTTATAGTTTTCTGAGTACAAATCTTTTACCTCCTTAGGTAGGTTTATTCCAAGGTATTTTATTCTTTTTGTTGCAATGGTGAATGGGATTGTTTCCTGAATTTCTCTTTCTGATCTTTCGTTGTTAGTGTATAGGAATACAAGAGATTTCTGTGCATTAATTTTGTATCCTGCAACTTTACCAAATTCACTGATTAGCTCCAGAAGTTTTCTGGTGGCATCTTTAGGATTCTCTATGTATAGTATCATGTCATCTTCAAACAGTGACAGTTTTACTTCTTTTCCAATTTGTATTCCTTTTATTTCTTTTTCTTCTCTGACTGCCATGGCTAGGACTTCCAAAACTAGGTTGAATAACACTGGTGAGAGTGCCTGGTGACTCCCAACTTCAACTAAACTAGTTTAGTGCACATCCTGAAATGCAACTTGATTCCATTTATCCCAAACCTACCAGCTTGAGTCCACTTCTAGTTACCTCTCCCGTAAGCCAGTCACCCAATTGCTCCTTCACCTGAATTTCTTTGTTATTTACTGTGTTCCACAATCATCTGTCATAAGATTGGAAATTGAAAGTTTAGGATCTTCTAAAACAAAACACACAAACAAAAATGTTGTTTGTTTGCTGGTTTTGTTTCCGTTTGGTTATATCATTCTTACTCCATATTTTTTTTAATTGAAATATAGTTGATTTGCAATGTTGTGTTCGTTTCCAGAGTACAGCAAAGTGATACTTCAAGATCTTAACGTTTGGAGAATTGAAAGACATTCTTGGAACTATCAAAGTGTCATCATGCTTCCTTATACATTCCCTATTCCTTCAATAAATAAACAACCGTTCTCATATTAAAAAAAAAATAGTGGCGAGAGTGGACATCCCTGTCTTGTTCCTGATCTTAGAGGAAATGCTTTCAGTTTTTCACCATGGAGAATGATGTTTGCCATGGATTTGTCATATACGGCTTTTATTATGTTGAGGTAGCTTCCCTCTATGCCCACTTTCTGGAGAGTTTTTATCATAAATCGGTGTTGAATTTTGTCAAAAGCTTTCTCTGCATCTATTGAGATAATCATATGGTTTTTATTCTTCAGTTTGTTAATATGATGTATCATACTGATTGATTTGCGTATATTGAACAATCCTTGTTCAGTCTTGGAAGGTTATACCTTTCTAAGAATTTGTCCATTTCTTCCAGGTTGTCCATTTTATTGGCATAGAATTGCTTGTAGTAGTCTCTTAGGATGCTTTGTATTTCTGCAGTGTCCGTTGTAACTTCTCCTTTTTCATTTCTAATTCGACTGATTTGAGTCCTCTCCCTCTTCTTCATGATGAGTCTGGATAAATGTTTATCAACTTTCTTTATCTTCTCAAAGAACCAGCTTTTAGTTTTATTGATCTTTGCTATTGTTTTCTTTGTATCTATTTCAATTATTTCTGCTCTGATCTTTATGATTTCTTTCCTTCTAATAACTT
>NC_041219.1:60438956-60440827 GCF_002837175.3 Physeter macrocephalus | reverse complement strand
AATTCCTTTAGGTGTAAGGTTAGATTGTTTATTTGAGATTTTTCTTGTTTCCTGAGGTAGGATTGTATTGCTATAAACTTACCTCTTAGAACTGCTTTTGCAGCATCCCATTGGTTTTGGATCATTGTGTTTTCGTTGTCATTTGTCTCTAGGTATTTTTTGATTTCCCCTTTGATTTCTTCAGTGATCTCTTGGTTATCTAGTAACATACTGTTTAGCCTCCATGTGTTTTGTTTTTTACGTTTTTTTCCCTGTAATTGATTTCTAATCTCATAGCATTGTGGTCGGAAAAGATGCTTGATATGATTTCAATTTTCTTAAATTTACCGAGGCTTGATTTGTGACCCAAGATGTGATCTATCCTGGAGAATGTTCCGTGTGCACTTGAGGAGAAATTGTAATCTGCTGTTTTCAGATGGAATGTCCTATAAATATCAATTAAATCTGTCTGGTCTATTGTGTCATTTAAAGCTTGTGTTTCCTTATTAATTTTTTGTCTGGATGATCTGTCCATTGGTGTAAGTGAGGTGTTAAAGTCCCCCACTATTATTGTGTTACTGTCGATTTCCTCTTTTATAGCTGTTAGCATTTGCCTTATGTATTCAGGTGCTCCTATGTTGGGTGCATATATATTTATAATTGTTGTCTCTTCTTCTTGGACTGATCCTTGATCATTATGTAGTGTCTTTCCTTGTCTCTTGTAACATTCTTTATTTTAAAGCCTATTTTATCTGACATGAGTATTGCTACTCCAGCTGTCATCTGATTTCCATCTGCATGGAATATCTTTTTCCATCCCCTCACTTTCAGTCCCTAGGTCTGAAGTGGGTCTCTTGTAGACAGCATATATATGGGTCTTCTTTTTGTAACCATTCAGTGAGCCTGTGTCTTTTGGTTGGACCATTTAATCCATTCACATTTAAGGTAATTATCAATATGTATGTTCCTGTTACCATTTTCTTAATGTTTTGGGTTTGTTTTTGCAGGTCCTTTTCCTCCCTTGTGTTTCCCATTTAGAGAAGTTCCTCTAGCATTTGTTGTAGAGCTGGTTTGGTAGTGCTGAATTCTCTTAGCTTTTGCTTGTCTGTAAAGCTTTTGATTTCTCTGTCGAATCTGGAAGCAATCCTTGCCGAGTAGAGTAATCTTGGTTGTAGGTTCTTCCCTTTCATCACTTTAAATATATCATGCCACCCACTTCTGGCTTATATTTTCAACTATAATCTCTTCAAATATTTCCTCGGGTCCTTTCTCTCTCTCTCTTCTCCTTCTGGGACACCTATAATGAGATAGGGAAGTTTTCGATTATAATCTCATCAAATATTTTCTCAGGTCCTTCCTCTCTCTCTTCTCCTTCTGGGACCCCTATAATGCGAATGTTGTTTCATTTAATGTTATCCCAGAGGTCTCTTAGGCTGTCTTCATTTCTTTTCTTTTCTTTTTTTTTTCTTTATTCTGTTCCGTGGCAGTGAATTCCACCATTTTGTCTTCTAGGTCACCTATCCGTTCTTCTGCCTCAGTTATTCTGCTATTGATTCCTTCTAGTGTGGTTTTCATTTCAGTTATTGTATTGTTCATCTCTGTTTGTTTGCTCTTTAATTTTTATAGGTGTTTCTTCTTTAAGAAGTTCCTCTAGCATTTGTTGTAGAGCTGGTTTGGTAGTGCTGAATTCTCTTAGCTTTTGCTTGTCTGTAAAGCTTTTGATTTCTCTGTCGAATCTGGAAGCAATCCTTGCCGAGTAGAGTAATCTTGGTTGTAGGTTCTTCCCTTTCATCACTTTAAATATATCATGCCACCCACTTCTGGCTTATAGAGTGTCTGCTGAGAAATCAGATGTTAGCCTTATGGGAGTTCCCTTGTATGTTATTTGTCGT
>NC_041219.1:60378529-60438548 GCF_002837175.3 Physeter macrocephalus | reverse complement strand
TTCTTTATTCTGTTCCGTGGCAGTGAATTCCACCATTTTGTCTTCTAGGTCACCTATCCGTTCTTCTGCCTCAGTTATTCTGCTATTGATTCCTTCTAGTGTGGTTTTCATTTCAGTTATTGTATTGTTCATCTCTGTTTGTTTGCTCTTTAATTTTTATAGGTGTTTCTTCTTTAATTCTTCTAGGTCTTTGTTCAACATTTGTTGCATCTTCTCTATCTTTGCCTCCATTCTTTTTCCAAGGTCCTGGATCATCTTCACTATCATTATTCTGAATTCCTTTTCTGGAAGGCTGCCTATCTCCACTTCATTTAGTTGTTTTTCTTCGGTTTTTATCTTGTTCCTTCATCTGGTACATAGCCCTCTGCCTTTTCATTTTGTCTATCTTTCTGTGAATGTGGTTTTCGTTCCACAGCCTGCAGAACTGTAGTTCTTCTTGCTTCTGCTGTCTGCCCTCTCCTCTTGTATTTAATCTATCAACAAATTCTATCCCTCTTACCTCCTAAATATCTCTCATATTGACCCACTTCTCTCCATCTCACTGTCACACTCCTATAAAACTGTCATCATCCCCGACTTGGAATGTAAGATTCCTAACTGGTTTTTCTAACCCACTCTCATCTACTTTGCTTCCCTATTCAATATATTATGTCTCCTTCCTATTTCTTTTCCCATTTCCTCTCTTTTTATCCTTCTTCTCACTTCTCCTCACCTTCCTTTCTCATCCCTTCCTGAAAAATTCAGTCCTAAACCACCTGCAGTGTGGGAGGAGGTGGGGACTTCAGTGGCCCAGTTGGGTTTCTGAGCCTGAACCAGGTGAGGCCTGCTCATGTGGGGCAGGAGTGTGGCCTGATGTGGGGTGTCCAAGCCCAGGCAGGTTAAGGAAGACACCCTAAGGCAGGATGGCCTAGAATGCAGGCTCAGGGCTGGAGTGGGGAGGAATTGGCAGCAAAGATGGGAGAAAAGTTATATACACTGGTCAAATAGGTAAATATACTAGAAGCCAGGTTTTTCACTGTCTGAGATGGAAATTTCACACAAAAAGAGGAAACTAGAATGATTCCAGTGATCCATGGTGTTAGGTTGGGATCAGTCAATTCATGGTTTTCAATATGTAGATACACATGTAGACAAACAGATAGACAGATAGGTAGATAGATAGATAGGTGCAGACATAGATGTAAATGTGATTGTGTTATGATTTTGTGCATATGTGTATTGTGTGTGTGTTCCTTAGCTCTGTCCACTGAAAAGGCCTGAGAGCAGTAACAGCCCAGTAGCAATGAGTCCATCTCACGTCCAGATCTTCACTTCTAAAGGCCATTTTCCAGTAAAAGACACCAGGACTCCTTGAAGCCTATTCCAAGTCAGGCTGGGTAGAGAAAGTACAAGATGAGCGGAGAACACCTTGTTGTGCCCCCAAACAAGGAAGTATTCAAACAAAAGACAATAACAACAACAAACAATGACAAAATGGCAAAAGAACATGAAGCCAGCTTGAATGGGCACCCACTGGCTAAATCTTTATGATGTAGCCCAGTGCTTCTCAGATTTTCTGTGTAATTATCAACAAAAATATATAATTAAATACTGATTTATAAGCCCCAGTCCCCAAGTTTTAGATACATTGGCCTGGAGTGGGGCCTAAGGCTGTACATTTTTCTCAAGCCCCCAGGTGTTTCTGATTCAAGTGGCCAATGGACTTCACTTTGAAGCCATGGACCGGGCCTCTGTCTGTCTCTTCTTTCTCGTCTCAGTGCTCATCACTTACTTTCCCTGTGCTTCAAGGGCTACAAAGGTTCTACTTTAGCTGAACAACTTCCAGCCATGTTGTTGCAAGTGGCAGGACATCCACCACTACCTTCTTTCTTGACCACATGCACCTTCCAACTCCAAGTCCCTGGAAGTCCCTCCCTTCCACCTCAAACCTTCCCCATGTGTCTCCCCATATTTTCCTTCCTTTTTATCTTTTTAAGAACAAAATCTTCCTCTGCTTCTGGCTCTTTCCTCTCTTCAGCCCCCTGTAATCTGCTTTTCACATATTCCTACTCTATTAAAAATTGCTCTGCAAAAAGTTCACTCTTGACTTTCCTAATCATCTGGACCTTGAGGGCGTTATGCTAAGTGAGATAAATCAGACAGAAACAAATACTGTATGGTCGCACTTACATATGGAATCTAAGAAAACAACTCATAGAAACAGAGAACAGATAGGCGAGGGTGGTAGGGGGAGGGTAAAACGGGTGAAGGGGGTCAAAAGGTACAAACTTCCAGTTGTAAAATAATTAAGTCCTGGGTATATAATGTACAGCATGACGTCTATAGCTAATAATAGTGTATTGTATATTTGAAAGTTTCTTAGAGAGTAAATCTTAAAAGTTCTCATCACAAGAAAAAAAACATCTGTAACTGTGTGTGGTGATGCAAGTTAACTAGGCTTATTGTGGTGACCATTTCATGATACACACATATATCGGATCACTGTGTTGTACACCTAGAACTAATATAATGCTATAAGTCAATTATATCTCGATTAAAAGAAAAAGACAGCATTGTCATCTGTTGAGTATCAGGGAGGGATCAGACTAGCTGACTGAGGAGACTGAAGTAAAATTGTAAGAACTGGGGTGGGAACTTCAGTAGTAAATCAGTCAGGGGCAAACAAAAAATGATTGAGGCTCTGGCTGCTTCAAACTCACAGTCTGAAAACTGGAGAAACAGAAGAGACAGATCAAACACGAAATTTGATGCTTTGATCCCCGCTGCGACCTGCCTGCCAATTGACAGGAAATCGTTATCCCTGTACCATCCCTTCACATTTTGGCCAGCTCAGACTATTCTTTTCTGCAATTCCCCCCTTTGTCTGTTTGTGCTCTGGGGGAGGCTGTGTCCACCTTCAACACGGGAGCCCTTGAAATGCTGGATGATGCTGAGCTATTGCCACCAACTCTTCTCCGAGGTTGGCGTCCCTCGTCTTTCGGATGATTCCTCAATTATTTCATGTCCAGCCTGTATTCCTCTTTCTCTCCTCAGATTGTATGATCCTTTGTACACCTTCCTCTTGTAGTTCTCATGGAATAGCTTGACCAGTGCAGAATAGAGCAGAATCATTATATTTTAGAGTCTAGACATGGTAATTCTGCTAAGATAGCCTAGGATTACATAAGCCGTTGGGGCAGGAGAAGGGTATGGGAGGTAAAATGTTGTTCATTATTGACAATATCGAGTTTGCTGGCTGCTAAAATGTTCCTATCTTTTCTTCACATCCTCTACTAAGCCATATTGCAACCAAACTACATGGAGCTGAGATGTTTTAGTGGCTCATTTGGTGTTTGTTTGCTCTGTTGACTTATTGTAAAACATCACGAACATGAAATAATGTCAAAGGCTTTCTTGTGCTAATGAGTGGCCAGGTGAAGACTGCTAGTGATCCCCTCCATCCGTGGTTTCAAATTACATTGAGATTCTTCAATTTCAACACTTAAGTGGCACCAAAATAGCTTTCCTGTGTCTCCCACCCTAGTTTGCTCCCCAGCTGATTGCAAACTACTTCTGGGCCAATCCCTACCGTTAGCTATTTCCATATCTCCAACTCCCACCTATATGGTAGGTGCTCATTACTGCACGATGGTCTAGTGAGCAAGCACAATGAAGGGACTGGCATGAAAGTGTACCCTTAGGGGTCCAGGCCATGGTTCTCAATGACTGATAACACCGAAACAGACAAATCAGACATTAAGTGCCTCTTGAAGCAGAACACACCACTGCCTATGGTGTAGTCTTGCAAAACAAAAGAAATTGACCAGGAATCTAATCAAGCCCCTGGATATAACTACCAATTCACAGGAAATGGAACAGAAGAATGCATTAAATGGTCTTTCCAGTAGGCAGCTCAGCAAAATCTAGACTGTGGGGGAATTATACAGGACAAACAATCAGTTTCTTCAATTAAAATAAAAAAGCAAGAAAAAACAGATGAAAGGGGGGCTATACATAAAGAGAGACTTAGGAGATATGTCAATTCATCATAAAGTTTGGGTCTTATTTTGATCACAATTCAAACAAACAAGTGGAAAAGCTATTTTAAGAAATCGGAGAAATGTGAACACTGTCTACGTAATGAGACTAAGCAAGTATTAATATTCTAGGTGTGATAACAGCAAAAATCAAATGGACTTTATTTTGTTCCATTGATCTATATTTTTACATTCATGTCAATATTATACTATATTCATTACTATAGCTTTATTTTATTTAACAACAAACACAAGGAATTTAAGTCTTTCTTTAAATTCTTAAATAGGATACAAAAAACATGAACTACAAAAGAAAAAAGATAAGATAAATTAGACTTTATCAAAATAAAAAAACTTTGAGACAATGAAAAGGTAAGTTAAGATCAAGAGAAAATATTTGTAAAACCCATATCTGGAAAAAAAAAGGGCTACTATCCAGAATATATGAAGAACTCTTACAACTTATTAAGACAGACAATCAATTAAAAATGGGGAAAAAATTTGAACAGACACGTAAAGGTGATAAACAAGTACATGAGAAGATACTCAACATTATTAGTCACCAAGGAAATAAAAGTTAAAGCCACAAGGGGATACCATTACATACTCACTTGATGAGTCACTCACTACAGTATCTAAAATTAAAAGGACAATACCAAGTGCTGTTGAGGAAGTGGAGAAACTGGAGCTCTTATGAATTTCTGGGGAGAATACAAAATGGTAGAGCTACTTCAGAAAACAGTTTTGTCGTCACTTTAAGTTAAGCATAAAACTGTTCATATCAATCCTACTCCCAGGGGAGATAAAACATAGATGTATCTCAAGGCTCCCATGAAAATGTTTATAGCAGATTCATTCATAATAGCCTCAAACCCAGAACAATCTAAATGTCCATCAACTGATCAAAGGATAAACAACTTGCACATCCATACAGTGGCACACTACTCAGTAATAAAAAGGAACATCTACAGATCCCTGCAACAATATGAATAAATCTCAAGAGCATTTCGTTAAGTGAAAACAGTCAGACACAGAAACTAAGTATGATGTGATTCCATTTCTATGACATTCTGGAAAAGGCGAAACCATAAAAACAGAAATCAGATTAATGGGAGACAGCAGCTGGGAATGGGTGGTGGGTTTTGACTTTGAAGACAAGGGAACTCTTTGGGGTGATAAAATTTTTCTATATCTTAATTGTGATGGTGATTAAACAACTGTATTCAAGTGTCAGAACTCATCAAGCTGTACACTTTAAAAAGGTAAATGTTACTATATAGAAATTATAATTCAATAAACCTGACTTTAAAAATTAATGAATAAAGTGGATCAGGGCCCAGAAATTCTGTATTCTCCCAAAAACATTACCGGGACCGTTAATTTATGTGCTAATTATTCTTTATGAATAGGCTAAAACCTGTTCATGTCTGCCTATAGTGTTTCACTGAGACCATAGCTATAATTTTACATGGTGAGGAAAAGGAAGCAGGGAGAAAAGATGAGTAATACTCCCAGGCTGGATATCTGGGATTAAAAAATGAGAACAGTTTATTTTACTCACACAAAGGACTCTGACCTGTTGAACAACCTTCATGATGGTGAAACTTATGAGGACCCCACATGTTGCTGACGATATATTTATGAAGCAAAATTGATCCAGTTTGCTGTGGTGACCACTGTATACAAGTTTTTCAGATTCCACAGAGAATATTAGACAGAAGTAGCTGAATAAACTGTAAACTGTAAGGCAGTGAATTCTTACAGGATAGCCTTTATCCATAACACTCATCTTTCCTTCAGGGCTCTCTCTTCCTTTCCTCTCAGATAGGAAAAGGATTTGGAGAACACACCCACTGAAATATTGGAACTTCATGGGATATTCCTCTAGGAAGGTGGGCTCCCCACTTCATAGCAGTGCTGTTTACAATAGCCATGACATGAAAGAAGCCTAAGTGTTCATCGACAGAGGACTGGATAAAGAAGATGTGGTGTATATATACATATATATATATATATATACATACTTACACAATGGAATACTACTCAGCCATAAAAAAAGAATGAAATACTGCCATCTGCAGCAACATGGGTGGACTTAGAGAGTATCATACTAAGTGAAGTAAGTGAGACAGAGAAAGAAAACTGTCATATCACTTAGATGTAGAATCTAAAAAAAAATGATACAAATGAACTTATTTCCAAAACAGATATTCACAGACATCGAAAACAAACTTACGGTTCCCAAAGGGAAACAGGGGGAGGGATAAATTAGGAGTGTGGGATTAATAGATACACACTACTATATACAAAATAGATAAACAACTATATTGAGTATCTTATAATCCTACTATATTCAGTATCTTATAATAACCTATAATGGAAAAGAATCTGAAAAGGAATATATATGTATATATAACTGAATCACTTTGCTGTACACCTGAAACTAACACATTGTAAATCAACTATACTTCAATTTAAAAAGTTGGGCCCCCCCAAAGAAGGAAATACTTAACACAAAGAAGTTGCTAGTTAATAACGGTTTGTCACTTCAGTGGAAACAAAATGGCCTGAAGCAGGCTCCCCAGTGACCCCTTGAATTGCTTTATGTCCATGATAATCTACTCTGCTCATGCACTCATGCCAGGCATCATTTAGAGAATGTTTTGGATTTCTATCCAGTGAGTGATTGTTAAATGTTTTAGCTTACAAAAGATGGGTTAGGAGGCAGGGGTGTACTGGAAGGTGCCTCATCTAGCTGTTGTCATGGGCACTGTGATTTGATAGCTTTCCTTGTAGCTCTGGGGTTGGTTAATAAGTTTGGTTAATTTTGGATCTGCACTCATAGGTTAATTTAAGGCTTTATCTTTAGCCATCTTTTATTTAAAAAATATTTTTAAATTAATTAATTATTTATTTATTTTTGGCTGCGTCGGGTTTTAGTTGGGGCATGCGGGATCTCTCGTTGCAGCGTGCAGGCTCTTCGTTGTGGCACGCGGGCTTCTCTCTAGTTGTGGTGTATGGGCTCCAGAGTGCGCGGGCTCTGTAGCTGCAGCACACAGCTTCTCTAGTTGCGGCGCGTGGGTTTAGTTGCCCTGTGGCACGTGGGATCTTAGTTCCCCAACCAGGGATTGAACCCGTGTCCCCTGCATTGAAAGGTGGATTCTTAACCACTAGACCACTAGGGAAGTCCCTAGCCATCTTTCAGTCTCAAGCCTCATGATTTCCCCTGGTGATGTAATTCTCTTCCACAGCTTCAACTACTACCAATATGCTGATAATTATCACATTCATCTCTCTTGGGTCAAGAACCATCAACCTGATCAACTACTGGCATCTCTGCTGGGATGTCACACAGACCCTAATGTAATATATACACTTCCTGTTATAGTCATTATTTGAGTGACGGCTCAAAGATCCACACCATCCTCGGAGTTAGTTAGAAAATTGAGATGCACCTGTTGCTCCTCCCATTCTTCACTCCCTACATCCAGTCAGTTTCCAAATCCTAAAGAATCTAATCCTTCATACGTTAAAACGTTTGCTCTCACCCTCAGTTACATTTCCTTGTTCCTGGTTCTACTTATATCTTACACAGATGATTAACATATGTCCTTCCACCTAATCTACCTGTCTGTACCTACCGGACATTTGACTTTTACATTTTGACCTTTCCACAATCTAGCTCCTTTCTTCCTATTTTGGGAATTACTGACCATGTGGCCAAACAGAATCCTGATGACATTTGTCAGCTTTTCCTGCAACTGGATGTGGCGATGTCACCAAGTTCTGGCAATGGCTTATAAGTAGAAGTGAGATACACAACGTCTGTGTTGTGCTCTGAAAAGAGAAAGCATGTCATCTCATTTTTTCCCCCTTCCTCCTGCAGTTGGAATGGGAAAGTGATGGGGGCAGCTGGAGCAGCTATCTCGGAGCACGAAACGGAAGCTATGTGTGAAGGACTACAAAGTAAAAACACAGAGGGCGGTTGGGCCGGTGCTGGCTTCACAGAGAAACCAACATGGACCTTTACATGAAGGAGAAAGAAACGTCAGCCTTGTTTAAGTCATCGTTAGATTTGGTCTTTGTTATTTCAGCCAAACAGATCCCCTAATTAATACTCTGTTGTTGCAGTCTAAGAGGCCACTTATCCCTCACAGTGACCTAGCAACCAAGGTGTGGGCAGATGGTGGAGGGCTGACCATCCTGTGTTTCCACTGGGGTGAAGGGGGCTAATTCAGGTCAGCAGTGACAGCGATGTCCTACTGCCGCCAAATCTTCTTGGTCAAACTGGTCCAACTCCGAGACAACTACTGTGCCGCCTCCAAACTGCCTCTGCTCCTGTGGTTTCCAAGCCGGCTCTTCCAGCCTCTTGATAATTTGGTGAACTTGTGATAACCTTCCAATAAATTCTCCCTTTTCATTTAAGTGAATAGAATAGGTTTATGTGACTTGAAACAAAAATCAAAATTCCAAATTGATGCACTGAATTACAATTTCACTTTCTTCTAAAGAAAAGGCACTCCTGCCTGTGTTGTATTTGTAAACAGTGGTCTTATCCTGCATTTTCCCTGCTTAATACCCGTCAGGGGTTCTTCAGGCATTTCTGGCAGGACAACCTCCAAAGTGTGGCATGTGAAGCCTTCCAGGATCTGGCCCAGCCTCCCTCCCCGGCTTTCTCTCTTGGTCCTGTCTCTACACTTCTCAGTTCAGCCATACTAATCACTTGGCAGGCAGTGTCTGCACCTCACCTATCCTTCTGCTTAGGACTCCTAGCCTCTCCTCATACTTGCTTGTCAATTTTCATTCAAGAGATGCCTTGGGGTTCCTTGCCTCCATAAAGCTTTCTTAACTTCCCCCTACTCTGGTCACCCCTATCAGACTGCCGACTGTCCTCTGGGCTGCACACTGCACTCTTCTTAACCTCACCGGGATCTCTTCTGTGTGCTCACCTGTCTTCATGACTGCCTTCCCCATATTGTGTTACCTATTTTTCTATTTCTAGCATCTTTTATATAGTTGGTGCTTGATATACATGTCTTACCTGAAAGTAAACTTTCTGTAAAACATTTGAAAAGTTTAAAAATAAATCAGTAGGTGGCGGCCTAGTCATTCTATTAAAACCAACCACTGCACTCCTAGATTGTTTTCATAAACTCACATGAGCCAGCAGGTGGCGCTCTCTGCCGCAAAAGCCCTTCTCGCTCATTGAACCCCTCCTGGCTTCTTTTACTCCCAGCCTGGCTCCCTGCAGGAAACCTTGGATACAGTGTTATCATCATACACCAAGTGCACCTCTGTTAGAAACCGAAACCATTTACACTCGCACAGCTTACTACTAGTAAGGCTTTACTATTTGTATTATTTACTATGTGCTATGTACTGTGTACTATCTATTACTGTCTTCACCAAGCCTTTGCTACGCTAGGAAACTCTCGCCCAGGAAGATAGAAGTCGCAGAATCAGACTCTTCAACTTTCCAGTAGGTGACATCAAACAGCTGTTTACTCCCCAAGACTCTTCCAAACACTTGCTGTCCACCAATCTTTGTCATTATATCATAATCTTTACCAAATCCTAATTCTAGTCTTCGCACTGAGAGACTCATCTTAAACCAAACCCCCAAACGTCATAAATATCTCAACCCTGCCCTCCGGCTTTGAGCTGCTGCACCTTTATGGTGGTGAGCAAGCAACTCAACTTTGCCTCATTAACAATTTGTTTTATTGGTCATTGAGGGGAGCCAGCATTTGTCAATATATATAAACCTGAGCATTTCATGTGTTGTCTAGGGTTTTGCTACTCAAAATGTAGAGTTTGTTAAAATGCAGCACCTCGGGCTCCATCCTAATCCCGTAGAATCAGCATCTGCACTTTGACACGATGTCCTGGTGATTCTGTGCTTCCTTCAGACAATGAAGTCGGATGTGTGTTGTTGTCAGGGCATTACTTCATTTTCTTCTAAAGAATGCGTGCAGACTCAAAGTTTACACTTTAAAGAACAGTTTCTTTCTTCTTTTATTTTTAGTTGAAGTTTATCTAATTAGTATGAAAACCAACAGAATAGAAGATTTGGCTTCAAGCCTCTGCTTCATTAGGAAATTCTTCAGTTTTTTTTTCAGACAGAACTACCTTCAGAGGATGGGTGGGGTTTTTGAGTATTCGAGGAAACATACCTGTTGAATTCATTTAAATATAATTTTTTAAAAACCCTGCCAGTGTTTCCTAGGAGAGACCTATGAAACAATGGATGCATATGGTGTATCGGGAGCCACAGTCAACAGGCACATAAAAACATGCTCAACGTCACTAATCCTCAGGGAAATGCAAATCAAACCCCAACGTCACTTCACATCTGTCAGAATGGCTATCATCTGGGCTTCCCTGGTGGCGCAGTGGTTGAGAGTCCGCCTGCCGATGCAGGGGACACGGGTTCGTGCCCCGGTCTGGGAGGACCCCGCGTGCCGCGGCGCGGCTGGGCCCGTGAGCCATGGCCGCTGAGCCTGCGCTCCGCAGCGGGAGAGGCCCACGTACCGCAAAAAAAAAAAAAAAAAAAAAAAAAAAAAAGAATGGCCATCATCAAAAAGACAAGAAATAACAAGTGTTGGTGAGGATGTAGAGAAAAGGGAACACTTGTTAGTGGGAATGTAAACAGTGCAGCCACTATGGAAAACAGTGTGGAGGTTCCTCAAAAAATTAAAAATAGAATTGCCATATGATCCAGCAATTCTACTTTTGGGTATTTATCAGGAAAGAACAAAAACACTAGTTCAGAAAGGTATATGTACCCCAGTGTTCACTGCAGCATTATTCACAGTAGCCAAGATATGGAAGAAGCCGAGGTTTCCACTGCTAGATTAATGGATAAAGAAGATGTGATATATATATTATTACTCAGCCATGAAAAAAATCTTGCCTTTTGTGAAAATGTGGATGGACCTAGGGGATATTATGCTAAGTGAAATAAGTCAGACAGAGAAATATGATTTCACTTACATGTGGAATCTAAAAAAACAAAACAAATTAACAAATGTAACAAAACAGAAAAAAGACTCATAGATACAGAGAACAAAGTGATAGTTGCCAGAGGGGAGGGCCATGAGGGGCATGAGTGAAATAGGTGAAGGCGATTAAGAGGAACAAACTCCCAGTTACAAAATAAGTAAGTCACAGGGAGGTAATATACAGCATAAGGAATAGTCAATAATATTTTAATAACTTTGTATGGTGATAGATGGTAACTAGACTCATAGTGATGATCATATCACAATGTATAAAATACTGAATCACTATGTTGTACACTTGAAACTAATATATTAAAAAAATGGAGCCATGGGTTTGTATTTCCTAGCTACAGTGCTTAATCCATAGGCACAGTGCGCACTCAGTAACATTTAGTCAGCTGTTGATATAAGAGTTTTTTTCAAAAAGTATTTTAAATCTGGATTTGCTATTTACCCCATACTCTGTTATGTCTTGCATTAGTCTCTTTTTTGAGATGTGAGCCCCATTTGTCTTAGAGATTTCTGCTGATATACCAAACAGATGTAATGGAAAGAATATGGTATTTGAGATCAGAAGACATGGAGTAAAATCACAGTTCTGCCATTTCCTGGCTGTGTGACTTGGGGCTATCCCCTTAACCTCTCTGAGCCTCAGTTTTCTCATCCTAAAATGAGGAAAATGTTACCTAGGTACAAGGGCTGATTTGGGGATCAAAAGAGATAAAGTATATGATAAAAGTTCTTACACCAACCTTTGCATTTATGGTCATTTACCTTCGACACACAGCATCCACATATTACTAGGCATTACAGCAATTAATATTAATGAATTAATTAGTACATCCAATCATTTTAATAGGGATAGAAGGGGAAGGTCAGAGTTTCTAGAGATAATGGTTTATCACTCAAAAAACTGTTTATGATGGTGGCAAATTTTGGCAACTTGGGAAATATGATAACTATGTGGTTTTGGTCAGGGCTATTTCATCTCACACCCCACACTGGCTACCTACCTAATTCTGCATCAGACAGGCTACATCTATCTCATTTCAAGTATTAAATCAGAAAGTGCACCTATCCTCTACTGAATCTCCTTTCTTCAAGTCAGCTGCCCTGAAAACCACATAATCTACTGTTCCTCTTCCACTGCTACTTAATGACCTTGTTTTCCCCACCACGATTGGTGCTGTGCATTCACTAAGGCTTGTCTACAAATTCTTGGACCTCCTCTCATGTTACGCAGAAAAGAATAAAGGGGAGCCCTGACAGAACTGCCCAGGTGAGCAGACGCCCACAGGCAACAACTGTATTTAGCTTGTGTGTTTCAGAGCTTGGTGCTGTGCCTTCGCCATTGTGAGAAAACTAAATGTACTAGCACCTTACCCAACAGTGTCCACAAGGGATCTTATACACATCGCTGCTAATAACTTTCAGTGTGACTCATCAGAGAAAAACAACACAAGGAGGAAACAGGGACTTGGAGTTTTGGTTCTGTCTTTGTTTTGTTGTGTGACAAACTTGGAACCCCAGGATCCTGGGACAGGTTTGAGTCCTGACTCAGCCAGTGATTAGCTGTTATGGACTTGGGTGAGTTACTTAACTTCTCTGGACCTAAGTTTCCTCAGCTAAGTACTGGATTAGATTCTAGGATGCCTTTTAGCAATATAGTCCTCCCATTCTGTGGAACCGGCATAGCCCACGGTTGTCCCAAGGATCCACTGATTGCCCCCAGAAACAGATGACTGCACTGAGACCCATTTGGGTGGTGGTTCCAGGGCAGTGATTTACAGGGCAAGTGACTCAGGAAAGCAGCAGGTGGTAATAGAAAAGATCTGGGTCTTACAGGGACACAGCCCATAACGTTGTCTGCCCGTGCCATTTCGCACCCCCCACCCCGACGCATCCTGGTGTTCCTCCGTGAACGTTTTCCTCGTTTTATTGTCTAGACGAGACAGTCTGCTCCTCCTCCTCCTTTCCCAAGCCATCCTTTGCACTGCCACAAGAATGATCTCTGTGGCAGTGCAAATGAGATCATATCACTGCTTGGTGTTAAACTGTTGATAATTTATTATTAACAGTTTGTGTTTGTCGTGACACTCAATGCATTCAGGATCTGGCCCCAGTGTTACATTTTACTACTTGCTCTTACCTCTGTCTCCAAAGCAAACCTTCAGACGGTCCACACTGCACCGGTATGTGTTCTCCCAGACTACCAAGCACTTTCCCAATGCAGTGACCACTTATCTACGCTACTCATCTTCTGGGAAACCTACTTCTTGACCAACAGGTAAACTCCTCATATTTCAAGTTCTAAGTCAAAGGTCATCTCTATTAATCCCTTTGTTCTTCCTGCTTCTATTGCACTGATCATACTGCCTTCTGATTACTGGTTGTTTTCATGCCTAGTTCCCCAACTAGCACGTGAGCTTCAGGGAATGCAGGCACCTGGTTTTACTCTTCTTTATTTCCTTCAGAGTGCTTAGCACACTTCCTTGAATGTGACAGTACTTAATCAATGCTTGTTGAGTAAAGAACCCTCACAAAGCAAAGCAGGAGGAAAGATCCCTTGATCTTCTCTTGACATATCCAGCAGACTATTATTTTGTGAATTATTTTTGAAGTTTTTCCCTCAATGTTCATTTTCAAGTATTTCATTAACAAAATTAGGGTGGAACCAATAGGTCCAGCAGACATTTCGGACGATTTTCTCAAGTGCAAGAGCTGGGAGTGGAGACGGGGGCGGGGTGGCGAGAGGGAGGGGGAGTCAGGGGGTAGACAGATGAAGTCAGTATGAACATTCAGCTCGGGACTTCTATTTGAAAAGTTCCTTCAACAGGACTTTTTGATGTTATCTCTAAATGAGAGTTGTACATACAGTTATAGGTATACATTAATGAGATGGAAGATGTTCACTGTAAGACTTAAAACTTGCATTCCATTCCTGGAGGATCACACTGCTTGTAATGTGAATTACAATTAATTTACAAATTAAAAAAGGATTATTGCTTTGAAATTGTAGTTATCTTATAAAGAGCACAATAGGACAATATTTTTGTGCTTTGGCATTTCTTATTTTTTTAAAATATCACAGGCACCTCAAAAGATGGAAGCGACTGATGGCCTCTCTTGACCTGTGAGATTCCTAGGCAAAATGGACAATGCAGAATAAGTTACTATCACACACCCATGAGGTCAGAAAAAATTTAACATGGGGTCACACCGAATACTGGTGAGGATGTGGAATCCTGCAAAACTCTTATATGCTTATAAGGCTTTAAATTGGTACAATATTTTTGAAAAATAAATTTTAATTATTTAGTACAGTTGAATATATGCATACCGATGGCCTAGCAATTCTACTTTAGGGTATCTATCTTAGAGAAACTCTAGTACATATTCACTAAGATAACTGAACAAGAAGGTACTTAGCTGAACTGTTTGTAATAGCCCCAAACCAGAAAAAGATCATATACCTGTAATACCAGAATAGAAAAATAAATTTCGGTAAAATTATAGAATATCATATAGCATATAGCAACAAAATTGAATGATCTGATGAAGCTACATGAAACAGTATGGTTGTATCTCACAAACAAAATGTTAAGCAAAAAGAGTAAGCTCAACAAATACACATATGAAGCTGAAAACCAGCATATTCTGAACTCCTTCACTATCTAAAAGAAACCAAAGTTGGATCTCAGAGAGATATTTGCACACCCATGTTCATTGCTGCGCTATTCACAATAACCAAGACACAGAAGCAACCCAAAGGTCTATTGACAGATGAAGGGATAAAGAAAATGTGGTATAAACATACAACGGAATATTATGCCACCTTAAAAAAGACGAAAATCCAGTCACTTGGTACAGTATGAATGAACCTTGAGGATATTATGCTAAGTGAAATAAGCCATTCACAAAAGGACAAATGCTGTATGATTTCACTTATATGAAGTATGTAAAGTAGTCAAACTCATAGAAGAAGAAAGTAGGTGGTTGCCAAGGGCTGGGGAGAGGAGAGAGATGAATGTTTAGTGGATATACAGTTTCAGTGTTGCAGGATGAAAAAGGTCTAGGGATCCGTAGCACAACAATGTGATTATACTTAACACTACTTAACTCTATGCTTAAAAATGGTTAAGATGGCTTTATGGTTTCTTTCGCTTTGACACTGTGCTAAAGCAGTCTGTTCTTTTCCTATGCATTTAACGGACTATTTAGCCTCTTAAATGTATTCAGAAAGTCAGCACATTATATTAACTTAACTGTATTAAAGGGTGTGAATGATCCAGAATATCCCTTCAAAAAAATATTTTACTTAACCATGAACTACAGTTGCATCTAAGTGAAGAATTCCAGTGCTGGGATGGTTTTGTGTTTGTGTGTTTATTATTAGGGTCTTCATCCCAGAAGAATAACAGGAGGATTGACAGCTGCAGAGGAAAAGGCACTACAGTTTTTGGAACAAGTCTAGGGTAGCGAAGAGATGGACAGGGAAACACTTGTAGATGTGGCCAGAACACCTGTACACATTAAAATTCATGCTGAAGTTCATGATGTCTTAACAGAGGCTATTGTAGACCCCTTTTAGGCCATTAAAAAGTAAGAAGAACCTACTGACCTTGTGAAAACTAATAAAGGGAAACCTCATTAAGATGAAGTCAGGAGGCTAGAAGAGAGAGCTCTCAGGCACGTACCGTTTGACGTCAATACAGATTCCAACGGAAAGAGGTGTACCTCACATTTCCGGCAGGATGTGACACTACTGCTGTCAATAGGGGGAAGACAGATTTTCTTCTTGCCTGGCAACAGCTCAGCCAATGAAAGAAAGACTCTCGAAACCCAGCTAACGAAAAGCTACTATACTTTGAACTCCCAGTTTCCTCCAATGAACTTTGTGTTTTTGTAGCTCCCAAATTCCCCCTCTATAAAATAATTTCTTCTCTTTTGTTTTACTGGACTTGCACGGGGTTCACCACGGTTGCATGTCCCCAAGTTGCAATTTTTTTGCTGCTCCTGAATAAACCCACTTTGCTGGTAAAAATAACTGGCTGTTTTATTGTTTTAAGTTAACAAACTCTTCACCGTTGAGATCATGGAGATGAAATGTTAATCTGAGAATGATACAAGCTTGATCAGAGGTCTTGTTTTAGACCATGGGCGTGGCACCCTGATATGAAAAAAACAGAGGAGAAGATGTATACATCTTCACGTGCAGTGTGTCATTAGAATATGAAAGACAGAGTGAATTCTAGACTTTTTTTTTTTTTTACTAATTGTACTGAAGTGTACATACAAAGAGCAGGCCATTTTAACTCAATGAACAGGGTATTTTGCTTTAGTTTCAGTGATATAATAAAAATACACGCTAGATAAGTACATGTTATCTATCTTGTAATTAAAAAGGATAAGATGGTAAATTTTACGTTATGTACTTTTTTTACTGTAATTTTTTTATAAAGGAAATATATGAAAAAATCAGACTACATCATTGATGTCTTAAAAATATTGTTTAAATATTTTAAAAGAACATTTAAAATGCAAACTACACTTTTGGCAATTTTTTAAAACAACGTAACAGATAAACAAACTAATAAAAAAACTTGGGCCTGGGCTTAGGAGAAAGTTCTCTGTATTGAATATAGATAATAACGGCAGTGGGCCTGGGTACAGATTGAAAGATCTATGTGTGACAGAAAAAGCACACCTCTTTATTCAATCAATAAATAAGTATGTAATATGAGATACTGAGATAAATATAAGGATCACAGTCAAGACAACTGAAATCAATTATCATTTGCCAGGTATTTCAATTATTTAACAACTATCATTAACAGCACACTATGGACTAGGAGCTGCGGATGAAACTGTGGAACAAGAAGCAGCTTACTGCCTTGTGAGTGTAAGTCAACATGAAACTGAACCCCAGAGGATGACACGTGACCCTCTCTTGGCAGACCAAGGACATCTTCCCTGGAGGAAAGATGTCTAAACCGAAACTGACGGAGCAGGATAAAATAAGCTGAAAGAAGGTTAGGGGTTAGGGGCGGGAGGGGCAGGAGCAAGGTGCGTGTGGCGTTTCGGGGAAACTGAAAGCACTTCGTGAGACCACGGTTTACACTGAGTGTTTATGGGTGGTGGTGCGGAGACCACAGTGCTAGAGGGCTGGCTAGTGCCAAGAAACGAACTTTGGGAAGTAGCCAAAGCCTTTGTATTAAAAGTTTGGACTTTATCCAGAAAGCAATGAGGGAACCAGTGAAAGGTTTTGAGTGGGACAAGGAGGCAAAAAGGTTTGCTCTTCAGAAGAAAAATCTATATACTGTGTTCACAAATTGGAGGGGGCAGGGCTGAAGTCAGGGAAACCAGCTAGGAGGCTGTTGCCAATAAAACATGATGGCATTCAAAGGGGAATGGAAGGAAGGCACAGATTTAAAAGCTACTCAAGAAACTGAATCGACAGGATTTAGTTTACTAGATCTGTGGGATAAGGGAGAAAGGGAGAAGGTCACATTTGACAAGTTTGGGGCCAGAGCAGAGGTCAGCAGAGATGAGTAGGGAGTAGGAGAGGTTAGTGACATCACTGAGACGGGTGACACAAGAGGGGAACAGGTTCTGGGGAGAGAAGAGGAGCCCTGTTTTGAACTTATTTCATTTGAGGCCCTTGTAGAAAATCCGTTAGTTAAATATGTAAATCTGGGGTTTGAAGACTGACTTGATCTAAAGATATAAAAGCTCCATTATAGCACGATCTTGTTACTGAACCAAACTGGAACCCCTTTCCTCATACATTGGGGCCCTTTTATCGTTAATGTTTAGTTATTAATATTTTAGGTGGGAGAGCTATGAAAACTTACTGTACCCAGGAATGGGTTACCAGTGAGGGCCAGTAGTGTCCCAGTGGGAAATCTACACTCAATAACATTGCATGTAGAGAGGTCCCTCCACCAATGGAGTGGATCACAAGATCTTTTTGGAAAACGCAACCTATGGGGTAAGTTTAGCATTGCTTATACTCTGAGTCTTTTACAGTCTTTTCTGAATGTGGTTCCTCTAACTTCTTTTCTAACTTCTCTAAAACAATATCTGTCAGGGTGGCTGCAGGAGAGAGATATTCTTTCCTTTTTTCTAGTGTGCTCTCGCCCCTTCCCCCCCCCTTCTCTCTCTCCCTTAAAATGAAAAGCAAGGAAGTTCCACAAACAGCCAAATCTAGATTCTGGTTTGCTTTAGACAAGAACATCAGTTTACAAAGTCTTAATATAATCCTCTGGAACCAAAGTTATGCTGAAACACACAAGAAAAAAACATAGTAAGACAACCAAAGAAAACAACAGAAAGGCCTCCATAGGTCCATGAGGAAAGAAAAAAATTAACTTTTTTGTGCACCTGCTATGTGCTTAGCCCTCTGATATTCTGTTATTTTACTTTGTATTATATTTTGTATTTTGTATTATATTTTGTATGTGTTATTTTATTTTGTATTATATTTTGTTATTTTACTTGATCTCATAGTGTTCCAAAGGGTATTATAATCTCCATTTTTTAATATGGGGCAATAAATTCAGAAAGCATAAGTAACAATAAGTTTGAAACATATAATTGCTTTCTATTTTAGCTCCTCACAAAAACTTTTCTATGTGTTTAGGAGCAAATGTGTAATATCACATCTATCAGGATCACTTTCCCTTCTACACAAATCAACACAGAAATTTTTACTTTTCAATTTTTAAAATAAGAGTTTTCCCATTTAAACTAGTGGTTCTCATTCAGGGGCAGTTTTGTCCCACAGGGACATCTGTCAATGTCTGGAAACATTTTTGGTCATCACAATTTAGGGAGGGGCTGCTGGCATCCAGCTGATAGAGGCCAGGAAGGCTACCCCCTCTAGTCACAGGAGCCCCACAGCAAAGAATTACCTAGCCCCAAATGCCAATAACGCCAAGGTTGAGAAACCCTGATTTAAACTGCAAACAAAGTTTTTAGATGTAAGTTATTCAGTGTTAGACTCTTTGGTGTGTGCTTGTGTGTAATTTTATTTAGAATTAATAGGATTTCTTGAGTAGTAACATTTCTTTGTTCTCTGCTTTGGTAATTAAAACAGGGTAAATCTCAGTTTAATTCCAGGAGAGCTTGATTCCCGACTATTACACTGTTCAAATTCACCAAAGAGGACAAGGTAATCTATCAGGGGAAGGAGACTAGCTGGTTGCAGCCAAGCATTTTTAAAGATAGTTGAAGTCAGCTGCTCTTTTAGTGGTTTCCTATGTCAAGAGTTTAAGTTATGTTAACATCCAAAGCAAATCTGAATGATGATCAATTATCCAATTTTCCTGCTATATCACCTTCTGTCATCTATAAGAACGACACTTGGTGAGATTGTGTCCTAGGCACTTCCTAAGTTATGCCAAAATGTCAAAAACATTTTATTAGCATTTGTGACATAATGAAAACACTATCGACACATAGTTTATAAGCAAGAAGATCATTGTAGCGGGCTGAATGGTAGCGCCCCAAAAGATATGCCTACGTCCTAATCTCTGGAATCTGGAACGTGGACTTATTTGATAAAAGGGCCATTGTAGATGTAATTAAGGTAAGGATCTCGAAGGGAGAAGACCATATGAAGACGAGGCAAAGACCGGAGTGATGCTGCCAGAAGCCAAGGAGTACCTGGAGCCCCCAGAAGCAGGAAGAAGCAAGGAAGGATTCTCCCTCTAGAACCGTCACAGAGAGCACAGCCCCACGGACACTTATTCTGGACTTCTAGGCTTCCAGAACTGAGAGAGAATAAACTTCTGTTGTTCTAAGCCACCCAGTTTGTGGTACTTTGTCCCAGTATTCTTTGGAAAGAAATATAACGATTTTTCTGCAAACAAGAGCTCAAGAGCATAAACAGTAGTAAAGAAAAAAAGAATGAAAGGAAGAAAGAAAATTTAAAACTTGTTGACTAGAGCTTCTATTCTCCAAATATTAAAACAAAGGGCGAACAAGAACACCAAATCCCATTGGAAATCGCTCAATCAGTAGGGAAAAAAATTCTATTAATTTGTCATTTATGTGGTTGTTATTTTTGTAATTTAGTATTAATGAAATATGCTAAATATATGAAGGGCTGCAAAAGACAGGATAGGTGATAGAGAAAGGAGCTGTTACAACTCTTCTTTACCAGAATCAAAACAGCCAGATAATAATTGAAAGAGGTGGAGTAATTAAAGTATTTCTCTCAGAGGGAATCAAGGAAGGCTTCACAGAGGAGGTGACATCTACGCTGGATCTTGAAGCATGAGTAGGAGTTTCCCAGGCAGACACTAATGTGGAGTCAGGACAGTTGGTATTTCACAGAAAACACAGCATGTGCAAAGGTACAGAGATGGAAATGTATGTCACATACCTGGGAATGATAAGTGGTTCCATGTGGTTGGTCCCTCAAGTGCACGGGTGATATCGGTAAGAAATAATTTAGGAAAAGTAGGTAGGGACTGGATTGAGACGGTTTTTTTATGCTTTACCTTGGCACTTGGCCTTATTCCTGTGGACAATGGAAAGCCATTAAGGAGGGGTAGTGCCATAATTAGATATATCAGACTTATGGCAGACAAGGTAGCAGCCCTTCAACACTGGAACATTGGATGAGGTGCTGAAGATGCTGGGACCAGTAGGGATCTCGGAAGGAGGTGTTAGGTGTGGCCTTTCCCCTGCGTGGGGACTCCTGCCACCTATGTTTGAAGACCCTGAAGCACCGCTGGCTGTGGTCAGAGAAGGAGTAATTAGTTGATGATGCCCGTTGAGGTAAGCATGGTCTTTCTCTCCTAATGGGGGAAATGAGATGCCCGCACATGGAAAATAGTTTTGAACTAGTACAAAGGTTAGATATGAAACACACACATACACACACATATAGTATGTACATATGTAGTATTTTTTAAACGTCAATGTGTTTACTTTTCTCCCATGCTTAAAATTTTTCAAAGGTCCCCTTACTCTGGCCACCGTTATCACACTTTATTTAAGAATCACCTGGAGAGGCGGTTAAAAATGTAGACGCCTAGGTCCTACACTCTGAAGTAGGGCGCAGAAATTCCTATTTTCAGCAAGTCACCCTGTGGATATGAAGCGAGGGGTATCTGCCCACTGAGTTACAGGGTGGAGCCCAGGCTCCCTAACATGACACTCAGGGCCCTTCATCTCTCTCTGGCTTCCCAGCAAGTCTCCAGTCCTGAAACGTATGCTCTCTACTCACCAAACTCACCACTTTGTTTTAAACTCACTTGGCCTTTAATCTGGTTCAAGTGTTCCCTCCATCACTCTTCAACATTTATTCCACCCCTTACTGGCAAACGCCCTGTGAGGTGTCTCAGCCCAGGCTCTTCTCAAGATCTTCCTTCCCCCAAAGTCACAGTTCCTGAACTTTTACACTCTATCTCCTTGGATTTTATTCAGACCTGCATTCTCGCTAGTCTTATCTTAGGTGCCATTATTTCTTTGTATGCCTCTCTCTTTCATGAGTCTCTGAAATCCTGACAGGGAGAACTCGTGTAATTTTCATCTTTTTCTGAGCATTGTTCAGCATCCTAGGAGGCATTACTAGGTGCTCAGTGAAAGATCGATGAGCGAGGATTTTGGGGTGGGGGAGGGGTGGATCTGGAGTCAGCAGTGATAAAAGAAATCTCATTTCATTACTGTGGACAGGAGAACCAGAACGGAACTTTTCCTTTCTCTATAAATGGGAGCAATTACATAAAGGAGTCCTGTCTTATGACCTCAAGGAAGAATAAGGACTTCTTATCCTTTCGGTGGAATCCCTTCAGGTAAAACATCTCGTCGTCAGCGGACCACCTCCCCCCCAAAGGCTACTTGCTTATCTTTTCTTAGTGGTTGACATTAACATCTGGTGCAACAGGGCTTCAGGTTCAGAATGTCCTTTCCCTACTCTAATTTCCCAATCGCCAACATTCATACCAAATGCTACAGTCTCCGATACAAATTTCTCAATCCCTGATTTCAATCATTTGTCCTTCTGAACTCTCAGCATTGTTCTTTTCCTTGTTTACTTGCTTCGATAAGGTATCTGCCTCCTAAACTAGATTGCAAAATCGAGGCCTAGGGTCCTATGCCTTTCCCTTCCCAGTTCTCCTCTCCAATGAGGATGGGAGAGGGTAAGGGGAGAGATTACTCTTTCTTCTTAATTTTGCACATAAGTGCATGATAAATATTTGTTGGGGGGGGGGGAAATGATGAGCAGCGTTTATTGTTGTATTTCCCTGCTTCCAGCCTCAGGAATGACTATTATTTTGTCAAGTAGGACTTGTTACTACTGAACCAAACTGTAGAGCACTATCAATATTAATGGTTTTGTCATTACCGTTTTGACTAGAAGCGGAATGGAGATTTACCAAACCAAGGAATGTGTTACCAGCAAGAGCTAGTGATGAGCCAGTGGAAATCTGTACTTGAAAAAGTGTCAGATGGGGATGATTCCTGCCACAAATGGCATGGACGACAGGACCTTTGTGAGGAATGACACCACCCACGGTATCAGAGCAGTCCACCAGATTAGAACAGTAACGCGTATGCAGCTTTATGAGTACGCATTCTATAGAAATCTGGCTTCCTAAGTCCTAAAGGCCAGGCACACCCTCCTGCTGGGAATTTTGTTTATTAATGCTCTTTAAGCAGAGGTGTGATTTATAGATCTAGATATACAGCCACAAACAACAGCTAACACAAACACGTCATACTGAAGAAAGGACAGCTTGGGAATTTGAACCCTTGACATCTGGGTCTGGGTCATTCCTTCTGGGTCTCTAAGATCAGGGTGTGTGACAAGATTTCTGAATTAATTTCAAGACCTAACACCGTGTGATTCTAAGTCATCCCTATTTTACTGGGAGATCCATCATGTATGGGTTTCCTTTGTTCTGGCCATGGAAGCAGTACGTATGTTACAGTGGTTCAAGCTTGTCCCTGGATGGCAGGTACCATGGATTTGTGTTCCAGGCTCAGCCACTCACTAGCTGTGTGGCCTGAAACAAGTAGTTTAACTTTTCATTTTGTTCCCTCATTGTGTTCATACATTGGGAATAATAGTATCCACTTCACAGAACTGCTGTGCAGATAAATATGTTTTGTTTATATAAATTAAATATACATATATCTAGCCCTTGGAACAATGATTGGCACCGTAAAGTGTTCAATAGATGTTAGCTGTTATTCTAGCAGACTTGATTCCTTAATTCTGTTTTGCTTAAGCTAAACTTAAGCAGTGACATTCCTCAAGTCCATGCCAGTTGCTCTGTGAAAAATGAGGGAATAACACAGAACATGGTCTTAAATTGATTTGAAGAATGTTGTTGCTGTTTTGAAATTATGATCTTTATTTATCACTATAAAGCCATATTGAAGCACCAATTCCAGAAGAGGAAAATTAGCTATGTGTCCCTTCATCTGTTTGACTTGCCTATGTCCCTTTCGGAATCCATCTAGGTCTGTGGCTCTTCCCCCAACACACAGAGCCCTGTCTCTATTTTCTGCCTTGCTTTCCTTCTTACCGCTTGTACTGTGTGGTGTATGAAGTGTATATATATTTTACTTCTTTAACTGGTCAGTTGCTTCCTCCACAAGGTTATGCTTCATTACGGCCAGGAACTTTGTTTTGGACTTTGCTTGGTCCCTCACACCTAGAACAGTGCCTGGTATCTTACAGGCACTCAATGAATATTTGTTGAATAAATTAAGTCTGGTATATATATTTATGTTTTGAAAATTTCTCTCCGGTGTCTCTTAATTTTACTCCTACTATGTTGGGAGAAGACCACGCAACAGTGCGTGAAGGAAATTAACCAAGCCCTTTCCCATGTCACCTCAGGGCCTTTGCACTTAATGTTCCTGCAGCCAAGAACACTCCTTCTCCAGATAGCATATAGCTGTCTCCCTCAGTTTGTTAAAAGCCTTCCTCAGGGAGACCTTCTCAGAGCCCTGTGTAAAATAGCATAGCCACTAACTTCCTCCAGACTTTTGCCACACCAGCACTATCCGTAACCCTTCCTCGATGATTTTTTTTCCACACTGTTAACCTCATCCAGCTTATTTATATTTACTTGTTTATTTATTGATGTCTGTCTTCACCATGATGTCAGGAACTAAGCCTATTTCATGTTCTACTAAGAACAATGTCTGACACTCAATATGTATTTGTTAAATGAGTTAATATACATGTCAGAACATGTAAAAAGGATGGCAGCATTTATATTTTCTTTAAAAAATAATTTACCGGGCTTCCCTGGTGGCGCAGTGGTTGAGAGTCCGCCTGCCGATGCAGGGGACACGGGTTCGTGCCCCGGTCCGGGGGGATCCCGCGTGCCACGGAGCGGCTGGGCCCGTGAGCCATGGCCGCTGAGCCCGCGCGTCCGGAGCCTGTGCTCCGCGACGGGAGAGGCCACGGCAGTGAGAGGCCCACATACTGCAAAAAAAATAAAAATAAAAAAATAATTTACCCCTTATAATAAAAGCGAATCATGCTCACCCAATGAAATTATTATTATTAAAATAAATGAGAAATATCCAAAATCGTATTATACATGTAGAATCACACAAGAGGTAATTTGGTAGCATTTCCTTCACAGCCTTTCATAGGTGTCTATTATGCCCTGCTTTTTTCTTTTTATTCAGTTATAGGCAAGTTGTATATATAGTTTTGCATTTGCTTCCCTCCTCCCCTCCCCGCCCCCGTTACAGATTATTCTATTATAGTTGTTGCCCATGTGACTTTTAAAATCAGAATGGTGTATTGCCAATGCAACCTCAAAGCACAATTTAAAAATTCTTTATTTTCTCTGTCTTCTCTGCCATTCCTTCATGAACTTAAATTCTATTTGATCCCTGAACTGCATGGCAGAGATGACAGTTCTAGAAAAAAGACTGCTTCAGCTCAGGGTGGTACAGCTGAAGGAACAGGAGGAGAGGTGGACTGAGGGGGTAGGTGAGGCAGTTGGAACAGGAGGCCAGGGCCACTCTGACTGCCCAGATTCCCTTAACTGGTGGGAGTGCTCTGTCGCTGTGCAAAATCTAAAGGAAGAATCGCACGTCTCTCCCGGAGCCCTTGTGGAGGGTTCTGAGCCTCTGAGCCAAGGTCCAGGAGCAAAGGACCTGTCAGGTGAGACCTGGGCCGTGAAAACCATGACGAGGTACCAATTCTTCCCAAGAGGCTTGGGGCATGCGCAGTGAACAGTATAATCTGTGGGAGCAGGGGTTGATCCTCTCAGCTTTCCATCATCCATTCCAAGCCTGCTGTCCTAATGACTCAGGTGTGGTGCACGTGGCCGACGACATCCAGAAGCTCTTGCTATTTAAATGTGCTTTCCAGTTTTAGGTCACATGCATTTTAAGTCATGGTTGCTTTTTCAGGGAATCACCTAGTTCTCACCTGACCCTGACATTCTCTTCTCCTGGAGTCTTTCTCCTCTTTTTTTTTTTTTTTTTTTTTTAAATTCCACACATTTGTTCGGTTCACTTTCAGTGAATGAGAAGATTGCAGCATCTAGCCTGGCTCGGTTTAGGAAGGTGATGTTCCTGAAGGCTCCTGGCCCAGGACCCTGGAACAAGCCCGCAATCCTGACATTTCTTCTACTTCCTTTCCCTTTTCCTCACTCCTGCTCTCTGCTGCATTTGTGAAAACAGAATGGAGAGTGCTCAAAGACCCTGACTTGCTTCTTATCAGCAGGGTCATGTGCTTGTTTATGGGAGGCTTTTCTTCTCTCTCACTTTCTTTCTTGAAAGTTCATCATTAAGACCCCTTAGTACCGGCTAGAAGAATTTGGGGTAAAGAAAAATTGTTGCAAGGTTGAGAGCTAGGCTCCGGTCTTGTTTATATGCTGTGAATCAGCTTGTGATGAATCCATCTGTTGACATATGTTTTGTTTTGGGGAGCAGTAAATTATGCTCAGACTGAAATGGTCTTTGCCAATAGTTAATTGTGCACGGGTTCACTGCAGGGATTACAATAATTTCACAAGCCTATAGCATACAGGATAACGTCTCAATAAGCCAATAAAGAAATGACATACTCCTAACAAATGATAGATTAATTACACTATTGTTCCCAGGTAAAGGGAGGGGCCAGAAGTAAAGTCTGCATTCATATGAGGTGTACATTTTTTTAATGAGGTTGGTTTTCAGGAGAGTTGGCTTAACCGACCACAAGCTGGTGTCCAGCAGTGGTGAAACTCAAGTGAAAAGTCCCATGTTGTTAGAGCATTTGCTAGAGAACGAGGGCACATGGGTGTTGGTGGCCAAGGTGAGCTTCTTCTCAGGCTGCTGCATGGCTCTGGCCACTGCCAGTAAAAGGGTCACCTTCACCGAGGCAGGAGCTAAAGCACCAAGGTCTTTGGAGACTAGATCAGCAAAGGGTAGCTTTGCCAAGATGGAAACTCTCATGTAGTCCTCACAAACTCTGGGTATTTATAGCCTAAATGTCCCCTCCTCTTAGTTGCTTCATCTGTTTTTATTGATAAGCCTCCAGGGCAGCCCCTTAGCAGCTGAGCCTGAGTGCTTATCAAGAACAGATGAGATGGTGACATCCTGACACAGCTTACTTCACTCTTATAGCAAAACAACTTTACTCCTAAAATCAACTCCTTTATTTTTGGTCTTTGCCATAAACAAGGGGATTGAAACCACTTAAGTCATAAACAACTGGATTGAAATCGTTATCAAAACAATACACAACAAAGTTGTTACGGATATTTCACCAGCCCTTGAAATTGCCACTAACTAGCTCTGTGTTTTTGGATGTTACTTAACCTCTCTGTGCCTTGGCTTCCTCATCCTGCCTGGGTTGCAGAGGGACACGTGAAGATTTCCCTTGTCCTGTTACTTCTCTGAGTTTCTTCAAACTTGATAACTTCTCTTCATCCTCTTATCTTGCCCCTGAGATCTAGCTGATCACTGATTTTCCCTCTTACCTTCTTCCTTTCCTTCCAATAGATTTTACTGAATTCCAATCTTCCTCTCATCTCCCCCTTTCCCATCCCTCAATTTATTTCCTCAATGGAGGAAAACTTATTTTAAAGCCAAAACATAGCTTAAACAGCTAGTTGGATTTTGCTAACACTCACATGTTTCCAGAGTATACTTACTTTGCAGCTACAGAATATAGTTCATGTTTTTCCATATCTGTGGGTTTTTTCTTTCTGAGTTCCCTTGTTCTTTTAGCTTTATTTATTCTGATTATTTCAAGTAAGAGGACGCGGTCATAATGATTTGGATTGATCTCTGATGCTTTATACTAGCCTTTCTTACAAATCCTCCCATTGACTTACTAAACTGGTTATCTCTGCTCAATTCCCAGTAGGTGTTGATACTTCATATTGCATACATTTTTATTTGAAAGTGACAGCTGCATTTAATGATTCTAATAACTTTCCCCTTTTGCCTTTTGTAAAGAAAGGAATGTCGCTCGCCATTCCAGTTCTATAAGGATCAAGCCATCAGCCAGTCGCTGCAGTCGCTCAGGATGACGCCGCACCCTGAGGGGAATTCAGGGTGGAAAAAAACAGGAAGCGTTCTCTTCTTTGGATATACTGGCCTGTGATAGGATGCATCTCTATGGAAAAATTTCAATGACCCCAAGATTCTTGCTCTTCTCATACACAGAAAAGCACTAATATCATTAACTTGAGATGTCTGTTCTTTGTGATCAGCAGTACTCTCTTGATATGCTCAATTAAAAGTTTGGGGTTTTCTTCCCCTCCAGCGAAAAATGCATAGATATCCTGGCTCCTTCCTCTCCTCCTGGGAGCAGCTCCTCAGAGCTATCTGAGAGGCTATAGTCCTCAGGAAGATCCCAGAATAAAACTCAACTTGCAACTTTTAGGTTGTATGTTTTTCTTTCAGTCAGCACTTTTTGTTATCCTTGACTTGCTTTGAAATCTTTGATTTGGTCCCTCATATCCAATGACTCCCACTCATTCAGCCCCTGGTGACTGGCCCAATGAATTTTAGTGGATCGTCTATCAATTCTCTTTCTACCATAAGGAGACTGCGAAGCGGGGGAATGGCCCGGGCCTGGGTGTTGCCTTACCTTAGCACAGCCGACATCTGTGTACTTCCCTGCTTTGCCCCCATACTTCTTTCCCCACCGGAGACCCAGCACGAGGAGGGCGCCCTCGGCCGTCTTCTGCTCCCAGGGAGTCTAGCGCTGACCCCAAGTAGCTCGGCTCCCCTGGGCCCTGCAAACTCTGCCTTCTCACTCACCATCCTCTCTGCTGCTAGTCAGCTTGCTACCAACTTTAAACATCTCAGCAACACTCGGTATTTATTTCCAAAGTGTCTGAATCAAGTGTACAGGAAATCTCAGGCACAGCCCAGTTTCCTGGTTGCTAGCTTCCTCACTGGCCTTAAGGAAATCTCCATGAATCCCACCTCACCTGGGTCTGGCTCAAATTTTGATTTGTTTCCTACCCCGTTAATTATTTCATTCCTACCAGAAATGTTTTTTGAGCATCTGTAATGTATTAGACACAGACTCATTAAACAAAGCCTGCCAGGACCACGTTGGGTGAGTTGCAAAGAAAAAGTCTTGGAAGAAGAGAGTGGGGTAAAAAACATTACCGTTCAATCTGTCATCAAAGCTGCAGTAGGGGAAGCTGTGAGGATTTTTTTGCCATCCAAACTAAGGCTGTTTGGAGCCCTGAAAAATAATAATAATGAAAAGCAACATTTGCATCTTTTTTTTCTAGAGATCAGCATAACAGTTCTTAAGGGGGACAGTATCACGAGGCTTCTTCTCCTCTGCGGAAATGAGTTTAGGGTCATAGTTGGTAAGTGGTAAAATCAGGGCTGGAGTCCAAGTCCTAAATTCACCCTGGTTGTTGGTGAGTTGCTGACTCTTGCGTGTGAAAGTCTCTGGCTTTTGGCCTTGGACGGTGAAGGAGGGCTTAGAGCCCGAGCCGGCTGTGATGTAGGTAAAGCTGTTGTGGGAGTGTCACTAACGAGCCTCGCCCATCCTTCCTGAGTTTCCTCGGACATCTCACTTGCGTCCCCTCTCTGCCACCCTTAGTAATTTTTAATGAATGGTAGTTCGTCTAAACGAGATGGCAAGGTGAGGGTATCTGGAAAGAGAACAAAGTTAAATGTTCTGTTCCAGTACGAGGCATGAGCGCTTCCACGGTGTTCTTTTTGATATCAACAATAATAAGGACAAATTTGGACAGTGGCCACCAGGTTGGTCAGTGGATGGAGCAGGGCCATAAGCATGGCTTTATGGGAGTGATTCAGAGTGTGTCTGTGCTGGTGAAGTCCAAACCTCTCAGTTATTTCCAAATTTTTTTTCTGAGGAAATTCTCATTCCTGGCAAGGGAAATTGGACTGGACAAGTAGCAGGGAAAAGGCATCAGTTCCTTAACTGAGAAGAATTAAGTCTCTCTGTCACACAAGCAAGGCAGCAAAGGCTGTACTGTCCTGTATGGTAGCTGCGAGCAGTAGATAACTATATAAATTAAAATAATTAAAATTACATAAAATTTAAAACGCAAGCACTCAACAGCCACCTGTGACTAATGGCTAAGGTACTGGACAGCGCAGAGAGCATTTCCAGATGGTGGCGAGCCACGGACGTGCCCTCTACTCCCGTCTCAGAGTGAGGGAGGTGGGAGAGAGACTTACCGTAGACTTGGCTGAAACATTCGGTCTCTTGCTTGTATTTGCTCGACTGCCTTTTATTTCATGTCTTCTGCATGAAACAATGCCCGCAGATTGAGACACACCGGTGGAGAATTCAGTGACGTTTGCGAACAGGATTTCAGGTAGGAATTCACTGGAGGGTCATTTGAATCATTTAGTGAATAATCCAGGAAAGAACCCACTGAGAAATCCAAAGAGAAGCAGTCAGAACAGCCTCAAGTTAACTGCAGTGAGGAATACAGCTGGAAAGGCAATCCTGACTGAGTATAACTCAGAGTACAACCAACAGCCTGCCTGGGAATCCAATGGATAAGGAGGTGGAAGAAATAACAATAGAAAAACTTACAAGTAAATTCGTCTTTTGAATACTGTTTTAGGAGTCTAGGGCTCTTCCTCTACTTCCAGTAAGATTTTAAGATGTCCTTTATGGGCTTTAGTAGGATTACAGCATCAGCACTGTGCCCTTGGGGCTCTGGCCTTGGTGACACTCTGCTCTTCAGGAAAGTATCGGAGGACGGGTGGAAATTTGACCCCTATCCTGCTACCTCTTGTAGTCCCAGGATGTGGGGAAGGGCTCCTCTGCCAGCACTATGGAAACCAAGGCCCTGTACTTCATGGGGCAGGTCGGGGTGACTAGGATCTGTTAAAGCGAAGATGTGACCAGCAGGCTCCAGAATCTGATCTCATTCTCTTGGACCATATAGTCACAGGGGACCCCAGTGTCACAGTGGACAAATGGGGTCTTATGATCACACCAATATTAATCTCAGGAATATTGTGTCCCGGAGAGTTTCTTCCTGTTCTTTCTCAAGCTTTGAAAACCTACTCTGTTCCAGGCCTATGGCTAGGCTCTGGGAAACAGAAAGAGGATTTAGACAGACCTTCTTCTCTAGGTTCTTATAGTCTAACATTCTGTGACTCTATTCCACATGCGTCTGTAGCAGAGTTATTTCTGGAGTGGTGTGACTGGTTTCCCCTCTGATGAGACTCTCTCTAGTAATGGGCCTAACTGCTCTGGCGCCCTTGAAGTGAAACAACTGTATCTTGTTACATGTTATTATTCCAGGGACATTTGACCTTGGGATGGAATCAGCCCGTTCTGTACTTCGACAAGTAAGTTTGCTTATTTATTTAAATAGACTTGATTTAAAAAAAATTTTTTTAAATTTCTATTGAATGAAGGATTCTTTAAATGCTACAGTGCTTTACAGTTTTCAAAAGTTTCACACACACGATTTCATATAAGGCCGTAACAACCCTTTTCTCCCCCTTACCCCTGTGTTGCCCCTCCCCACTGGTAACCACTAGTTTGTCCTCTACATCTGCGAGTCTGCATCTCTTTGGTTATATGCACTAGTTTGTTGTGTTTTTTTAGATTCCCCCTATGAGTGATATCATACAGTATTTGTCTTTCTCTGTAAATAGACTTTATTGTTTAAAGCCGTTTTAGGTTCACAGCAATACTGAGCAAAAGGTACAGAATTTCCCATAACCCCCTACTCCTGCATATGCATAGCCTGCCCTGTGATCAACACCTCCTGCCAGAGCAGTACATTTGTTATAATTGATGAATCTACATTGACACACCATCATCCAAAGTCCACAGTCTATATTAGGGTTCACTCTTGGTGCTGTACATTCTATGGATTTGGACAAATTTATAACGACACATGTCTACCGTCACAGTGTCATAGAGAGTGGTTTCCTTGCCTTAAAACCCCTCTGGGCTCTGCCTGTGCCTCTCTCCCTTCCTTCTAACCCATGGGTAAGTTTATTTATTTATTTTTTTGGTCTGTGATAACTCTTGAATATCAGACTTTCTAATTTGTAAAAAATACTCCTTCCCACTTCCTCTTCACATAAAGGACAATGGGAAATCAGCCACTAGAAAGGAGGAGGGAGAATTATATACTCTTTGACCCTATTACTGAAGTTACCATGTTTTATTTTTCTGTAGCTTGTTTGTCTGAAACTCTCCATCCAAATACAGATTCCAGATAACCAGTTGTGCCTTTCTTCGAGGTGATGGTGGATATCTATCTAATACCCAATTTCTTAGATGCCCATGGCCTCTGAATCCATTTTCTCTGAATCCAGTTTCTACTATGCATTTAGATGTGGAAAACAAGAATTTACTTTTAATGCCTTTGGCACCTCAAAGGGGGAGGAAGAGCTCTTCCCACAGAATTAGATAACGTCCTGTGGTAGAAAGAACACTGGATTTAAAGGCAGATTTTAGTCCCAACTTTTCTATGTGCGCTTGGTAGATGATGATGATTGTAGTACTGGCTACAGTATTTTTTTAGTACTTACTAAGTACAGGCACTATCCTAATTCTCACACAACCCCATGAGATAGGTATTGTTATTCCCATATTACATATGGGAAAACTGAGGTATAGATAAGTTAAGGAATTTGCCAAGAGGCAGTGTTGCAACTGGAAGCCAGACAATCTTATCTAATCTTTCTGAACCTCCACTTCCTCCTCACTAAAATGAAGGTATTGGGCCATAAATCCCTGAGTTTATTTCTGTTCTAAAACCCTCCGGGTCTGTGAAGTTTTACAGATGGGCAGCCCACTATGACAACTGCAGGATGGTTTGGTTTCATGTAGTAATTATAAAAATTAAAGGTTGGATGGCCTGGATAGTTGCCTTTATCAGGACTGCAAGAACTTTCCTTTTCACTCCCTGTTATTTAGGTTTTGGTTGCTGTTTTTTAGGGCATGAAGTTGGCATCAATTGAGACAAAGGAGCCAATATATCTGTTCCTTAAAAGGAAGCATGGATCGACCCATTTTTCTTACCTCTGAATAACCAGTATCAAGTCTTGAAGATATTCAATAAAATTGGAATAACACCCAACACAAGGCTGTTGTGATACTCAAATAAGATAATGCGCGGGAACTGTTCTGCAACTTGTCAAATTCTATATAAGTGCAGGGGCTATTGGTATTGCCATATAATACTGATTCACAGATCAGAAACTGGGTAGTTTTCCCATTTGATTTCTATGCATGGTGCATTTAGGAAGCTTGAACACACATTCTGCCTGCTCAGATTAGTATCCGTGCTGATTTAAGGGTAAGATACTCCAGCCTTATTTTTGCTTTTCTAGGGTTAAGACAAAACAACCTCTGTAAACAGACCCCTAGGATGTTTAGTCACTAGCCAGAGTCCCAGGGGCACAATGCTGCTCCATTTTCCATTAAATTTCCCTAACTAGTTAAAAACAGAAAGTGCAGGCAGGGCAAAATTCCTGCAGATTTCATCTAAAATGAGGCTTGAATCGTGACTTTAGAATTCTGCTTGACCCCAGGCTTCTCATCCCTATCCATATCACCCACCTGTATTTTCTTGCATGGAAAAAGAGGATACATTTCAGAATTTCTGGACTCTTTTTTTTCTGGCTTCCTGGATCTTTGGGCTTGTGTTACACACACTTTTCTTGTTTTGGGCACCCACTGATGGATCACACAGAATGGCTGTCATAGGATGGCTCACTGAATTGAGAACAGAGAGTATAAAAAAAGTTGATTTGCAAAGGTCAGTTTCGTCATTTATTCGCTTATTCATTCAATGAGTATTTATTTTATTGACCTACCACCATATGAAGAACATGGTTGAGGATATAAAAAAAAAAGGAATTGATTTCTCTGGGCATAGTGGGGCTCTTTGCTGGCCAGGGTGGTTGGAGGAAACACAGCAAGTTTTCCTTATCATTGATATTGAGTAATGCCCACACGAGGCCATCCGGATGAGGCACCTTAATCATAAGTCACAGGGGCCTGGAAGGCAAAATATCTGTCTGGCTCTCCTTCCAGAATTTTCCCCATGATTAAGATTCCATGGATTCTTGCTGTAGTTCTCAGAAGATATTTTTATTGGTTAAACCGTCAAATATGTTTTGGTGCTTTAAGCAAGAGAACATGCAAGCTTACATGCTGTTGGTAGTGCTTCCAGCTACAGATAGAGAATGAAGATGAACAAGGTGTTTGCTCTGATGGGAAGGGCTGCTTTTCATGGAAGCAAAGACTGGAATAAGTTGAGAAAGGACTGATCTTAGCTACTTGGAACTGAATTAGAATTTTCCTTGCCTTTCACTATTTCCCACCTTAGGTATAAAATAAATTAGGAAAATGTGCTTGTATTTATTTCCCCGTAACTGATGGTGAAATAAATGCCAATCACGAGACATTTTGGGTTTCAAACAGAAAGAGTGAGGAATTGGATACTTCCTGGTGTTTCAAGAGAAACCTTATTCTGGACGAGATGGCTTACGCGCAGGCTACTGTCCACTAAGTCTGTTATGATGAGATGAATTCTAGATGTCTTGGTTCTACCTCTTGGCATTGCACTAAAGAGCCGTGACCTTGAACAAGTCACTTACCATCTTGGATTGCTATCTCCTTGGTTAGCACTCAATATTTAACTATTTATGGAGGTGACAATACACTGGGTGTGCACTTTTAGAAAGATATTAATATGCATTCTGCCAATCTCTCAGAATTGGTATCAGAGTAAATTTGGATTTGAAAGCCCTTTGAAACATTTATAAACCTCACGCATCTCAGAACAAAAGGCTCTACATCAGAGAAGGAAATCCTTGCCTCATTTAAGACTAGACTTATAATAAGAAAGCCTTTCACTAAATAAATAGCAAAGTGAAGCAAGATAGAATTGGAGATTTTTGTCGTAGCCTGATTTGGTACAAAGAAATGGAAACACAAGGAACCAAACCTGTGTCTTCATGACTCACTTAAAGCAAAATTTCTTTCACTTCCTAGAGTCCTGCCAACATCTAAAATGTCTCCTTAGACATCTTTTCCCTCCTTCCCTCGCATCTCTATGAAGCAGCTAATAGGAGCTATGCAATGTGCTGGGATGCAGATTAGTTTGGGATACTTGGGGCATTCTGACAGTATATCCCACCTCACACTACACTATCAAGGCTTTAAACAGGACAGAGGTTTACTTCTCTGGCCTGGTAAGATGGCTGTGTTCTGCAACTTTGAGAAGAACGCAGGATCCTTCCTTTATATCTTCTCTGCCATCCCTGCGATGTTGCCCTCATCCAGATGGCTCAAGATGAACCATCACTACACCCACATCCCATACAGCAGAAGGGAGAAAAGTAGAAGTGAAGGATATGCCTTTCCCTTTAAGAACAAAACATAGAGGTTTCAAATACTACTTCTGCTTAAATCCTCCAGGAAGTGCAGTCTGCATGTTGGGCTGTCATACGCCCGGTTAAGCATCAGGGATTTTATTACTCTGCGAGAGAAGGGAAGAATGCATATCAGGGGTAAGAAGCAATCTCTGTCTGGGGTGCAAACATGAACAGCTCTTGGTCCTTTCCTAAAAGCTGCTTACTTTAATGGGAGAAAACCAAAGTAAAAATAGGTAATTACACATATTTTTTGCAACTCCGTGCCATCATTTACCCCAACGCTTTTACAGTCTAACACTTTCATTCTCTTACTTTCTTTTCTCTCCTTTCCCTCTGCCTATGCTCTTGTCAACTGTTAAAAAACAAAATTCAACCGAGTGCATTTCAAAGATCTTATTGGCTTTATTCAACGATTCATGAATCAGGCAGCATCCAATCTAGCAGATAGAAAAAAGCTCCGAGGACCTGTATAAAATGAAAGGCTTTTTATAGGCAGAAGGAAGCAGGAACAAAAGAGTTATACTGGGCAAAAAAGCAGATTGGTCACGGCAAGGTTGCTTTCCTTCAGGAGACGGCAAAGGACTTAAAGGCACATTTCTTAACTAGTGCTGATCAGGAGAATCTTGACTGACTGGTTTAAGATTCCATTTCTAGGAGAGCTGAAACTAATTAAGTCTCAGTCTGGTGACGTGGGGATTAGCATAAACGCCTTCTTTCGGGGCTTGTTGTTTTGTTTTTTAACACTCTTTACCTAAACCCCAAAATAACTGCTCCCCCCCAAAAAAACCCCACCTCACTTTCTCTTGATCTTTTTGCTCCTCTGCTTACTTCCTTAATTTTCTTTATTCTTTTTTTTAACTGTAAGGCAATCTTATCTATTTATTTTTATTTTAATTTTTTTATAATAACTTTTTTTTTTAACACCTTTATTCTTGACCTGTCTTGGCTGTATCTGATGCTGTTTACTATCTCCTTGAAATACTCTCCTTCCTTGTCTTCTGTGTTCGTGTAACACTCTGGTTTTCTGCTTCTCTGTCTCCTTTGCTGGCTTTTCCTCCATTGTCCTAAATAAAAGAACTTCCTAGACCAAGCTCCTTCCCAGTCCTTTCTTTCCCCGTCTGTCGTGGAATCGTATCTACTGTTTGGTCAAGTCATCACTTCAGAGCAAATGAATAACACATCTCTATGCATAAAGCAAAATCACCATCATAAACCAAAATCTCATGGACTTCAGCCTCATGTTTTATGCTGCTTATGGGATATTTCCATCAAGATTCTCTTAAAGCAACACAATTTCCACTAGCCAAACTCATCTTGCTCCCACCTGAAAATCCTCTCTTCACCAACCTCCTCTCCTCCTAACACCATTCAGAAACTGGGTCCTGGTTTGACCCCCTGTGTATGTCACTGGAATAATTCACCCTTTACAACTTGGGAGTCGTCTTTTCCCCTCCCTGGACCCTCACTTCTCACGTCGTCCACGTAAACATAACTTGATGATCATATAGTATTCTTGCTACTCAATGTCTTGCCTGTGCTATTGTGACGCCCCTCTTCTCATCTTTCCTTTACATGTTTTTTCACTGCCTGTCTTCATATAATATGAGTTGCATCAGCTTAATCTACTAAAAAGCCTTCAGTAACAGGCTGTTATCTATCAGTGAGTCAAATCTCTTTGGTCTACTATTCCAAGGTAGGCATTCCATTCCATGGTCTCAAATTCCTATGTTTTCTGCAACATCCCTTTACGACAAATTAGACTAACTGCTGCTACTTGAATGGGGGTCCTCTACTCTCTTATCTCCGCCACTATGTGTATTTACTTGGATTATTACTTCTTCCTGATAATCCTTCCTGTTTTACCCATCATTTCCCCTGATGAGATCTTATCCATCTTTTAAGATCCAGTTAAAATGTAACATCCTCTATGAAGGCTTTCTGAACTATTAGCCATGAATACCTTCAGAGTCAGGGATGGTCTTTATGTCACTAGTGTCTAGCATAGTTCTTGACTCATTGAGTTGCTCAACAAGTGTTGACTTAATGAGCCATCATTAGTTGAGTGTAATCTCTGTCTCCTCTGGCTCACCAGAATACCCTGTACTTCTCTTAGAGCTCTTGTCATATTACATCTTTTACTTCATTTATTTGTATCCATAGCTTTGAGCCCTTGAGATAGTAAAAAATTTGCAAAGAACAGATGATTCATCAGTATTAATTAAATGAATGAACTCTAGGAGGCATTAAAGTAGGGAGGGTGCTGGGTTGTTAATCAGAAAATTTGCTCAAATGGTTAAAACTGGAGCTAAGGAGAAAAGGGAACCCTCCTACACTGTTGGTGGGAATGTAAATTGATGTAGCCACTATGGAAAATAGCATGGAGGTTTCTCAAAAAACTGAAAATAGAACTACCATAAGATACAGCAATTCTACTGCTGGGTATATATCCGAAAAAACAAAAACACTAATTCGAAAAGATACATGCACTCCAATGTTCATAGCAGCATTATTTACAACTGCCAAGATATAGAAGCAACAGATAAATGGATAAAGAAGTTGTGGTATATGTATATAAAGCGGAATACTACTCAGCCATATAAAAGAATGAAATTTTGCCATTTGCAGTAACATGGATGGACTTGGAGGGCATTATGCTAAGTGAAATAAATCAGACAAAGACATATACTGTATGATGTCACTTAGATGTGGCATCTAAAAAATACAATAAACTAGTGAATATAACAGAAAAGAAGTAGACTCAAAGATGTAGAGAACAAACTAGTGGTTATCAGGGGGGAGAGGGAAGAGGAGAGGGACAATACAGGGGTAGAGGGGGGTAAAAGGGTTATTATGGGATTATATGAAATCATGTGTGTGAAACTTTTGAAAATTGTAAAGCACTATAGAATTGAGAGGATCTTTCACTCTATTAAAAAAAAAACAAAAAACTAAGCAGTGCCTGGAATAAAGTAAGAATCAAATACATGTTAAATGTGTGAATCCAAGAATAAAATGTAGACTATCTCATAAAGTGAATGGACTATAATCCTCCTTGAGTACTGAGCAGCAAGAATAATGCACAAATTTTTTTTTCAAGAAATATACAGAAGAAAATGTTAATCATGGGTTCACGGTTAGGAAGCAGAGGTATTTTTCCTTTTCAATTTTATACTTTTAAGCATTGTTTGAAATTTTTATCATGTACTGTGTTCATTTTTGTTTGAATAAATATTTTATGTTTTCTTCTAATTTTATTGAGATATAATTGACATATAGCACTGTATAAGTTTAAGGTGTACAGCACAATGATCTGACTTCACTTATGATTACCACAGTAAGTTTAGTGAACATCCATCATCTTATATAGATACAAAATTAAAGTAATTAGAAAGGAGATATTTTTTCCTCATGATGAGAACTCTTAGGATTTACTCTCTACACAATTTTCGTATATAACATACAGCAGTGTTAATTATATTTATCATGCACATTACATCCCTCATAGTTATCTTTTTTTTTTTTTTTTACAGGAGGTCCTTGCTGGTTATCTATTTTAAATATAGCAGTGTGTACATGTCAATCCCAAACTCCCAATCTATCCCCCTCCTCCCTCCCCCCGGTAACCATAAGTTCATTGAATAAATACGTTAATTATAAAAATAAAAAATTTTTAAAGGACTTAAAAAAAAACGGGTGCTGAGAATTAATTTTTTTGAGATTATATTCTATAACCTTTCCACCCCCCACTAGGCTGTGTGATTCTTGGAGACAAGGTCCTTTAAACTCTGTGCGCCCGGGACATTTTCTGGCACTTAATATTCACTCAATTAAATGTTGGTTTAACAGAATTGTCCGGGCAATGGTAGGGATGGTGGAGTGGTGGTGGTGTGATTCTCTAAGGGAGGAGTGGGGGATAGGTCAGGTGGCCAACGGGACTGTAGCCCTGTTGGGAGGAGCCATCAGTTCAGACTCTTCCTGGCAGAGCAGTGAGCCTCATGTTCTTAAGAGAGAGTCTCTTAATGTGCTTTTCAAAGGGAAAGGGTAGGAGGCAATACTCCTTGGAGGAAATTCCAGGGATCAAAAGAGAAAAGAAAATCTGTATATAGAAGATAAGGTGACTTTGTTTCAGATTGCCTTCAGCATTTATCAAATCTAATAACGGGCGCTTTCATTCTTTATCCACCCTTTACCCTTCATTCCGCTTTACCTAAATGCGTGCTGGGGTGGTTAAGAGGAGGCTCATTTGTAAGGAAAAGAGTGGTGAATAAAATTCCATGGTGCATTTCTATTAAATCTCTTGGAGAGGTCAGCAAAAGACACTCAAACCTTTTCCTGCTTTTTCCCTATGTAACTCAAAATGTGATTGGGAAAACTGAAGTTCTTTCATTTACCCTCTCCAGCCTCTCACAGGGGTACCTACCTCAATCTGGTGTCAGAAAAGAAGCAGCTATGTATTTATTTTAAAAACATTTAAAAAAAATTTTATATTGGCGCATGGTTGTATAACAATGTTGTGTTGGTTTCAGGTGTACAGCAGAGTGATTCAGTTACACATATACATGTATCTACTAGGAAGCATCTATTTAGAACTGGGTCAGTGAGGAGCCTGGATGAAATCTCCTGGTTCAAATCTTACATGGATGGGATTCTGCTAAGCTTCAATGTCTGTTAAAATGTCTGAGCTCATTTGGCCCAACAATAATGGGCAAAGCGCCTAGCTAGGTCCTATTGGGGAACATGTCATAAAGTTGTATAAGTCTGGTCGCTGCTGTCTGAACCTTTCAATATAGTTGGGGCAGAGACGTAAGGAAGGAATTAATCCTGAACTAACAGAGTAATGAGTAATTACCCTTGACACTTAGATGATGAGTAGAGATAAGCTTGGATAGAGAAAAGATGGAAATTGACTCTGAGACACTTAGATGATGAGTAGAGATGAGCTTGTATAGAGAAAAGATGGAAACTGACTCTGAGCCACACTGCTTGGATTGAATACTGCTTCAACCTCTTACTAGCTTTGTGACTTTGGGCAAGTTACTTAAATTCTTTGAGCCACAGTTTCCTCATCTGTAAACTGGATGCAGTAATAATAATTTAGGATTGTTATGAGAATTAAAATGATATTTTTAAAGTACCTAGAATTTGGAAAATAGTTTGAATTGTGTCTGGTACATGATCATTGTCATCTAGCCATTATTAACTTATAACTATTTTTAGAAATTTTAATTGCAGTAAAAAACTCATAACATACAATTTGTCACTTAACTGCTTTTAAGTGTACAGTTCAATAGTGTTAAGTATATTCACATTATTGTGCGACAGATCTCTAGAAGTTTTTCATGTTGCAAAACTGAAACCCTATATCCACTGGACAACAATTCCCATTTCTCCCTATTCCCAGCCCCTGTCAACTACCATTTTACTTTGTTTTTCTGAGTTTGGCTACTTTAGATACCTCATGTAAGTGGAATCATTCAGTATTGGCCTTTTTGTCACTGGCTTATTTCATTTTGCATAATATCGTCAAGGTTCATCCATACGACCTCGCTTGTTCATCCATGTGACCTTGTTCATAGCATGCGACAGGATTTCCTTCCTTTCCTAAGGCTGAATAATATTCTGTTGTATTTGTAAACCACATTTTCTTTATCCATTCATCTATTGCTGGACGTCTGCCTCAACCTCTTACCTACTGTGAATAACTGCTATGAACATGGGTATGCAAATGTCTCTTTGAGATCCTGCTTTGAATTCTCTTGGATATACACCCAAAAATGGCATTGCTGGTTCATAAGGCAATTATATTTTTAATATTTTGAGGACCTGCCATACTGTTTCCATTACGGCTGCACCCTTTTACATTCCCACGACAGTGCATAAGAGTTCCAATTTCTCCACATCCTTGTCAACACTCATTATTTTGTTTGTATTTCTGATAATCCTAATGTGTTTGAGGTAAAATCTCATTGTTATAACTATTTTATTTCTTATCAATTAGCTATGGACCCCCCCCACCCCATGAATTAAAAGGGTCCAATCTTGAGACAAAATATTTAACAGATAAAGACACTGTAGTCAGTCTCAGAATTTCCCATAAGGATGTGTACTAGCACCAGAGAAAACATGGGCCCTAAAACTTTATTCTAACCCAGTGAGATCCATTAGTGCTACACCACAGTGTGTTTTCTTACTTGTTCACTCACCACCAGGCAAGACTCTCAGCTGAATCTCAGGACTTATCCTTCTCCTCATCCTCCTCTTCTGTCTCCTTTTATTATTATTATTTTTTTTTGCGTTACGCGGGCCTCTCCCTGCTGTGGCCTCTCCCGTTGCGGAGCACAGGCTCCAGACGCGCAGGCTCGGCGGCCACGGCTCACGGGCCCAGCCGCTCCGCGGCATGTGGGATCCTCCCGGACCGGGGCGCGAACCCGTGTCCCCTGCATCGGCAGGCAGACTCTCAACCACTGCGCCACCAGGGAAGCCCTCCTTTTATTTTTAGCATAGGCGTTTTGACTCTGGGCATTCATGTCCTAGAGGAATTAAAGCCAACTCTTGGTCGCATATACATAACTTACGGTGGGGATGACTTGCCCATCCCCGCCAATCCAGTCAGCCACCAAGTCCCTTTAATTTCACCTTTGTAATGTCTTTAGTATCTGCGTCCTTCCTTTCATGCCTAGGGCCACCACTCTGCTCAATCTGAAGTAGCTCTTGCTTGTGCCGTGTCACAGCCGACCTACTTTCTGGTGCAGGTTTGGCTAGTCTTCCTAAAGCATGACTCTACCAGAACTTCTGCTGGCGGAATAATGCCTCATCTCTTCCGCTTTTGAAGCGTTCCTTGGTCTGGTCCCAAATGTCATTTCAGACCGTTTTTCACAACCTTCTTTCCTTCTACCCCCTTTCCTCTCACACTCTCCCTGTGTCCTCCAGTCAGGAACTTCTCTTGAATGAGAATAGTCACTCTTACAGTTTTAATTATTCTACAAGGTCCATTTCAAGTTATAATAATGATAGCTGCCAATAATCGATCATTTACTATATGCTCGTTACAAGTTTACATGGATGAGTTCGCTTAATTTTCATCATGACCCTGCGAAATGATGCCTATCATCACCTGCATTCTGAAGGACACGGTAACTTGGGCAAAAGCCCAAGTGTTCACAAAGACCTGGATTCACAGTCCAGAACTCAAGTGTTTAGCCACTATTTTACTGCTGAAATGATGGATTTGATGATGCCTTCCCACCTACCCCATGTTACGGTTCAATACAGATGAATAATCATTTATTTGGCGATCGCTACGTAACCGTCACAGACTCTGCAGGAGTGGGTAATGCAAAGTTGATTAAGACAGTTCCAGCCTTCAGTGGTTTAGGATCTAGCAATTAACACAGTTTTCCTCTATGTTCCCAAACTGATTATAGTTCACATGACAGGACACCTTGAACACTACTATTCACGCGCATCGCTTCTTTTGCCTAGAGTCCCTCCGTTTACCTTCTTTCTCTCTATAAACCCAGAAATGTGTTTATTAAATTCCGGTGAATCTTACTCTAACTGTCCCATCTTCCCCATGAAACTTTCCAGGGGGATGTTCCTTTTATGTTCCCACCCTAAAATAATATTATCAACTCTTTGGAGACCTGGGCCTTTTTCACCTTCAGCACCTAATAATAATAATAGCTAATTTTTATTATGGTTTTCCTTATTCAAGGCATTTGACACAAATACATTAATTTAACCCTTACAGCAATCCAACAAAGTAAAAACTATTTTTATGTCCATTACGTAAAGAAAAAACTGAGGTACTATGAGTTAAGTGACTTGCCCGTGGTTGCTTAATTATTACTGGCAGAGCCAGGATATGCTGGATATAGTCCAGGATGCTGGAGCCCAGAGTCTGCAATTTTGACCTCTTGTCTAGTGCCTCTTCTGCTTTAGTCACTGCATTTCTCAGTCACTCTGTAAACATTTGTTAAGTAAATAACTTTTTTGTATCTCTGGCACTGAATTAGAGTTCTTAGTATCCTGTTATAAACTGCCTTTGTAATATAAATATAAAAATAAATAAACTTACTCCATGGTTATAACTTTTAAGAAGGAATCAATTTTGAGATTTCTTTTGAATTGCTCAAGATACTTAGTGTAATTGCTAGGTCTTTGACCAGATGCTGGAAAAATGCTTGACTAGGCCCTAAAATACTAGGCTAGCCGTTATCAGTATCTAATCTGCAAAGGTCAGGTGGCCATTCTGGGCGCCCTGTTCCTCAAGGGAGGAACTTGTCTTGCTCTCTGGAAATTTCCCCCTAAGGGAAGCATGACTGTTGGGGTTTGGAATGGAGAATGGAAGAAGCACTTGCCCTGGGTCAAATTCCTGGCTCCGTGCTCCCAGGTGCTTCAGGGCTTCTGTCTGTTGAGGGCAGGAATTAGGAAGGGACAGGGACACATCTGCAGGATGTCACTCACTCCCAGCTCAACCCACTTGCCGGAAACGGATCTCACTCTAGAGAAAGTAGATGCAAAGGCTTTTGAATTTCTTTAATGCTTTCAGGAGACTTTCCACACTTTCTGCCAGACTTACCTTTTCACTTAATTCGGCATTTAATGCACAAATCAGTTTAATATAATCATATTTTCCAGAAGGAAGGATGGTGATAGTTTTTTTTTCCTTCTCTAATTAGATCAAATCTGTGATAATCTGTTTCAATTACAGTGTTTCCTTTTCAAAAGACCATAGACTAATGCGATCAGAGACTAAGGACCAGGAGTCATCTATCATTAATTCATCAATAAATATTTTTATCACCTCTGATGTGCCAGACACTTTGCTAGGTTTTGGAGAAATTTGAGGGAATAAGACAGGAAAAAACGTACACTTTTTTTAGAATGGTGAAGAAATTTGAAAGTGATAGCCACTTTTAACATCTGAAGAGAGAAAAAAGGACCTAATTTTATATGTATGGCCCCCCAGAACAAAACTGGGGCAAATAGGTTGAAATTACAGGAAGACAATATTTTCCCTATTGGAAGGAATAATTGTCCAAAGATGAACTATTCTCCTCAATGTAGTGAGTTCCCCATTACCAGGGATGTTATTTAAGGAAAAATTACTCGTATGTTTTAAAAAAAGACATTGGATATATGATTGAGCTGGGTACAATTTAATATACCTTCAAGCCTTGACATTATATAATTCTATAAAATTTGATAGCCATGGAAAAAGTTAAGAAAGCCAAAATATTTTAATACTGTAAAACAGAACTACAATCCCTTATTAATAAAAAAGACCTTATAATTATAACTTGACAATTTTATTGGATCTCACCTTAGCAGAGACCTCTCTGGACCCATTGTGTTAATGACCTAACTATACTCAAGTGATGAGAAATAATAACACATCTTCATGAAGGGAGACCAAATTGCTCCCATATTTCAATGTAGTAGTCACCAAGAAGCTGTTCGTCCACTGACTCTGGGGGAAACTGAGGCACACAAAAATGGTACCATTATCTTTGGGAGAACATCTAAAGCAGTGTCTATATTTTTAGGTAGTTGAGTTGTGAAACAAACCTTCTAGAGGAAGTTGGTCATTTCTCTCCCTTCAGTACTAAGGTCTAAGTCCAGCTCTCCTCAGAGAGATCAGAGATTCTACTTTGCACATAGGGAAGTCGATTCTTCCAGTTTTCTAGGGTAGGAAATATTCTCATATTGTGGCTGATGCAGATAAAATCTCCCCTTCATCCACTGGCTGGCGACCTGCTGCATTACTGTCTGATTTGAGTTCATTGTTTGCTGGTGTTATTTGCCTGCAAGTTTTTCGTGAGCTTCTTACTTCCCAAGCTCCTATTGTATTTGGTTACACTTCATTGCACAGGCCTTGCCAAGGAAATTTAGTTTCCACAAAAACAAAATGTGTGTGTGTTCGTGTGTGTGTGTGTGTGTGTGTGTGTGTGTGTGTTCCCTCTGCCTTTAAGGAGAAGTCTGTAAAGTTGCCACACTTCCCAGGACAAAACCATGAGCTCAGGGAGATAAGGGGGCTGGGGGCACAAACGGCAGAGTTGGTTGAGAGCAGAGGCCCCAGCATCAGAGTGCCCACAGGTTTGCTTCCTGATTCTATAACATTTCCTGTGTGACCTTTCGTAAGTTCCTTAACTTCTTTGTGCACGGTTACTTAATCTGGAAAAGGCGAATAATTAGATCGCCTGAGGTTTGGTGTTAGGCTAAAGTAACACATGCCTATGGCAATAGTTAAGCACCCGATAAATACTAGCTGTTATTATTACTATTACTGAGAGGTTTCCCTCAGTGGTATTGTCAGCCCTGTGGTTTCTGAGGAGCAGGAATCAGCTGTGACCTTTTAAGTAAAGAAAACTGAAACCAAAAGGCCCCATGGGGTTTGACCCTGCTATGGGAGTTGTGCATATGTGTAAAGGCCTCCTCTCCAGGTAACGGTGGTGACTTCACTGCGCTCTGAGGCCTACTTAGGGGAGCCAGCCCCACAACCTTGTGTTTTCTCGGCCTGCTTCGCGTCTACGGGGAGGGCTAGCCAGTGCTCAGCCAAGGGCGCATCGCAGCTTCACACCGCCCCCTAGCGGACTGAGAAGGTCATTCGCAGGAGCCACGTCCTCACAGCCAAGAGGTCCCGCGTGTTCGCGGCACCGCGGCGGAGCGTGAGTATCTTCGGGTGAATCTGAGTCATTGAGTCTCTCAACCTCTAGGCTCCTCACCAGAAAAATGAGGACAATAACGACTCCCGCATAGGACCGTGGTGAGAATCCAATGAGATAGTGGCACATGTGAAATCTTACAATTTTAGATATTTCTATTATAATAGTTGCACTAGTTATTATCATTCTGATCGACGATTCTCTTCCAGGGACCCGCTAGAGTTAGAAGACTGTTCGCATTAGGGCTCTCCCTCAGCGTTAACGTGGCCAGCAGACCCCACTACTATTCTTAGTCCCGCACCCTGACACACAGTGGCATTTCGGGGGCTCAGTAAAGCATTCTTTGGCTGCAGCCTAGAGGACAAACTTGCAGCCTTGGGTCAGGCGGGGAGTGTTGCGATCTGGTGGAACTAGAAGCCCTGCCCCTAGTGGTAATGGGACAAAGGACCCTAACGTCGCCAAGGACCTCACTGACGGTTTCCTCCGAACTCTTCCTTACTTCCTCTCCCTCCCGCCCATCCCCCAGCCCCTCGCCCCACTCCCCTTCCCCTCCTTTGCTTCAGGGCAGTCTCATGGCTTGTGGGCGAGGCTGTTTTCCTCCCAACCCCCTGGGAATGCCTCCTCTGGGACCTGGGCCTGAGGCTGTAATAAATGCGCAGCAGAGCTGCGGTCCAGCACCCTGGGGCCTCCCCACCTCCGCTAGCCTCCCGCGCTCCCGCTAGCCTCCCGCGCTCCCCGCCATCGGCGTCATGCTCGAGAAGGCCCTGCTCCTCTCCGCTTGCTTCGCCCTGGCGGTGACTTACCCCGCAATGCTTCAGGGTGAGTGCACGTTGGGAGGTCTTCTGGAGAAGAGGGCTAAAGTCCATTCACCGTGTGTGTGTGTGTGTGTGTGTGGGGTGGGGGCAGGCACACAGAGGGACGGAGACTGAGGCCTTGTAAAGTGAGGTGGGGATGGGCGGTTGAGCTCTGAGGCCTTGGGCAAGTTGAATGGCTTGGCTAAGATTAAGGTTGTGTTTTGAATCCACCTCATACAGGTAGTCAGGCTGGGTCAAATGGAATTAGGGTTGGTGATGAGAGGGCTCTTGAGGTTTCCCTGTGGTCCCCTTAACTATCAGGTGCTAAAGAGGCTTTACTCTATTTGATTCAGGTTAAAAAGTCCTTGGGTGTACTCTCACTTTACTGGAGAGTAAGATTCAAAGTGCTTTAGCCGCTGGCTGGGTTACATGCAGTGGGAATCAGTGGGTCTGGAGCAGAAACTTGTGAGTCATATTGAGAGAGAAAGGAATCCGTGTCTCCTGAACCAGAAGAAGGCTGCTTTCCCCCCAAGGCTCTTTCTCTTCTAGTCCTTCCTGAACTCAGATCAGTTTCTCAAGAGGAGGGGTATTCATTCACTTGCATTAAAATGGTGACGTTGCCCTCCACTTCCTCCCAGTTCTCCCTCTGGTAGCTCTCAATTTATCTGCTGCTGGGTTTGGGTTCTTTACTGCAAATGAATGAATGATAAACAAATGACTAAATTAGAGAGCTAATGATTTTGACCTCACTGGTAGGGTGCCCACAACCTGCTGGACTAGGCAGACATGAGGACTGTAGGTCTTCCACTGCAGCCCAAGCAGACCCAGGTTGTAGGCTCATCAGGCCTTCATGGTTGTGATGCTTTTATGGTTCCCAAGACCCAAAATGTCTGGATTGTGCATTCTCTGGGACAGACCAGAAGTTGAAGAGCTAGATGTAGCCCATTAAATGCAAATGGTAGGAGTCCCCATTTTAGAGTCCATTTCATTCTTGCTTATGCACCTTGGAAATAGCTGCTTTCCTTGCTCCTTTCCCCCACTTATATTTTTAGTTTTCAGGAAACTGAAAGAATTATATAGGGGAGTTTTTGAAATTTTATTCCATTGCAGTCTGACTGACACATTTAGAGGCACAACATCAAATGCTCCTTCCTAAACCGACCCCTCAAAGGAGGGTGGAGTAGGGGACAGTGAGCATATTCCTAGGTGGCAGTTAGTCTTCTGGACATTCTAGCACTTGGTAGAAGAGAAACTTGTGGGGAGACCAGTATGATTCAGTATATCCTTTTCTGTTCCATGTTTTCCCTGGAAAAAGATCTAGCTGGGAATAGAAGGGTGTGGAGGTGGTGGAAACACTCTCACAAGAAAGTACTTGAGCTGTTTTTTTCCTTTTTGGTTCCTCTAGAATTCATCACTGACTTAGAGTCAACCATTGACCTAGAGTCGACCACTGGCCTAGAGTCGACCACTGACCCGGAGTCGACCACTGGCCTAGAGTCGACCACTGACCCGGAGTCGACCACTGGCCTAGAGTCGACCACTGGCCTAGAGTCGACCACTGACCTGTCAGACTTGACCACGCACCATGACTTCACTGAAGATGCAGAAACAACAACTGACGTGTATTTGGAGAACACACAGACTTTTGGTAAGTGAGGGTTCTGTCCTCAGAGGAGGCCTGGGGTAGGCTCCCTCTTTTACATTTCTGAGGGAAAGCCTGCTTTTGTCCAGTGTACTTGATTCCCAGCATATGTCTGTGACAATTCCCGTCCTCCATTTTGTTTTCCTAGAATTGCCTACTAATGTGGAATTAAACACCCTGAGCTCTAAGGAAGAAGCCACTGAGGTCACAGGTGAGGATTCCTCTCTTCAGAAATGCAGAAGTTCCTCCCTGCCTCCCTTTCCTTATTTATAGTTCTTTACATAGGAAAGTCCTATGGTAATTTACACATTTGGGGATACTTTTGCTGCTTTGTTCTCTGAGGTGGAGTAAACTTAGCCAAAAGTTCATTGAAACTTGAGGAAAGTTGAAGCATTTCCCAGAACGCCAGGAACTGCAACTGGTTGAACACCAACATAGCTCCAGCCCCAAGGTCTGACCTGATCTGATCTCTGGGACCTGCCTTCTGGGCTTCCCTAAAGAGGACAAGCTCCTTCATGTCTCTGTAGGGTCGATGGATGTGGTGTCAAAAAAGGAGTTAACAATTTCCTTTTCTTTTCCAGTTGATTACAATTCATTTCAAATAAAGAACTTTTGGAGTAAAGGTTACGCTAAGTGTAAATCTTATCTGAATATAGACTGAATAGACGATAGAGCGATTTAAAAGCTTCATGAATTAAGCAGTGTCCCTATCTCTGCCCATCCCTCTCTCAAGCCACCATCATTTTTCAATTTTCTGTCTGCCACTCAGCCAAGAAGTCATAAGATTTCAATGCCTTCTACCCCCGCAAACAAACCCCAGTAGTCTGGGGGAATGCCTGGGATTTTTCCTAAGAAAGACCCTTGGGCCTTACTTACAAAAGCAAAGTTCTAAACACTCTGATTCTTATGTCTATAAATAGCTAACATTGATCGAGACCTACTGTACTGCAGCACTGCTTAAAGCGTATAGGGGATTGCAGATAGTAGTTGGAGAAATCTAGAAATTGTATTTTAGTGGAGGCTGAAGGGCCTGTTAAAAAAAAGGTTGGATCTCTCAGGGACTTCTAAGTGTGAGTGGAGACCAGCCCTTTAACTAAATCCTTCTCATGAAGTGCACTAGTGTTTCATTTCCACTGGCAGGATTTCAGGCACGGCAGAGTGCCTCCACAGTTAGGAGAAGGGAGGTTTTTGTGTCATAGACTCAATGGAGTCCTACGTTTACTAGGGGGCTACTTGAGGCTGTGAGCTGAATGACAGACACACTGTGAGTGATCCTTACTGGAAGTGAATAAAAACCATTTCTTTACTTAATTATAGAGGAGCCCGGCACCTCCACGGGAAGCAACGAGTCCAACACAGTGTTTTTTGGTAAGTCTCTTCTCTCTTGTCTCTGATATCTTATTAGGGATTTGATACCATTTTCAATGCTGGTTTTAGTCCACTGGGAAAGGATTCCAATTTAAAACTTTCCAGATGCTGAGATCAGCTATAATTCTAATATGGAGGTGAAAAAGACAGCCTCTTTCCTCTCTGAGGTTTACTGTCCAAGTCTAATTGCTGGGATTTTCAGTCACCCAATAGGCATAGGATAAACAGGTTTTCTCCCTTGAGTTTTCCAAGATTTCCTGTCTCACTGGGATGTGGATTCCAGTCCAGTCCATGGAATCTTTTTAAGGGAGAGCCTGAGGAAAAGGCATCAGATTTTCTGATTCATAAAATATATAATTCAATTAAAAGCTGTAAAGTCTAGGAGCTCTGAATCAGGAGGTCCCGGTTTTAATACTTTGCCTCACTCCTGGCTTTTTTGGAAATTTCTGAAGTAATTTCTTCAGGCATTAAAATGGATACCTGGACAGTGTGCAGGTATCTTGCTTAAGGCTCAAAGAGAAGGCAGGAGAATAAGGAATTTACACCTTAAAGAAATTAAATCATGTGCCCACTGTCACAGTGGGAAATGAGAAAGATGAGCCTGACCTTTCGAGCACTAGGTTTTCTTGTTTCTCTTGGCAACTCATGTTTTCATTTTTGTCCTTGTTTTGCTTTTTAGTTTAGAAAATGAAGCAGATTCTCATTACCTGTGACCATCGCTCTACTAACCACAACTTTCTAAGAAGATTCTGAGCCTCTGAACAAGCCTTCCATTCCATTATAGGAGCTTGAATAATTGTAAAGACTAGTGAGACATAGGAGGTACCTACTTGAGGATAAACAGAGTGGCAGGAATTATACAGACAGAAGAGGGGCATCTCTTATCCATGTCTCATTTAATATGGGCTCAATAAATGTTCATTTGTACTAAATTTTGAGAGGGAGTTTTTATTTTATGAGGCAACATATTGCTTAGTTGCCTTGTTTTAGAACCAATAACCATTTTATTCCTCTCTGATAAATACTTTATAATCAGGCGCCAACTCCTTATGATGACAGGAAAGTGTGAAATGAGCCTATGGAAAGTATATTGGTTTTCCTATTCCTAGTATAACAAGTTACCACAAACTTAGTAAATTAAAATAATACAAACCTATTATTTTACAGTTTTGTAGCTCAGAAGTCTAAAAGGCATCTCACTGGATTGAAAACGATGTGTTGGCAGGGCTGAGTTCCTTTCTAAAGGCTTTCTGGAAAAATCCATTTTCTTGCCCACTTTCCTTGGCCGTCTTGCATCTTTGAAGCCAGCAAAGGTCGGCTGATTCTGACAGTACATCACAGAGTCACCAACACCGACTCTACTGCCTCCCTCTTCCACATTTGAGGACACATTGAGCTCCACCTGGATAACCTAGGATAATCTCTATTTCAAGGTCAATTGATTAATGACCTTAATTCCCCCTCTACCATGTAATTGAACATATTCACTGGTTCTGGGAATTAATAGGTGAGCATCTTTGGGAAGCCATGCCACAGACAGCAGAGAACATCTTACTCTAGAACTGGTTTGGTTCAGTGGGGGATGGAAACAATCACCCATGTTTTCCTTTATGTTTACACTATATTTTTTGCAAAAGGGAGTGGGTGAGTTTATGTAAAATTAGTTGGTTTCACGTATTTATACTTCACAGTATGTATATGCCACAGTATAAATGACAAACTAAAATGGCACAAGTTTAGAGTGATGGGCAGACTTGGGAGTGAAGAGATGTAGATTCTACCAGTTGTATCTCTGCCTCTTGTGAACCCCAGCTTCCTCTGATAAAATGAGTCAGTTATATCAAATCAATTGAAATTTCCTTTTTGCTCCTTAATATATTTCAACAAATAATACACTGATTTTTGGGATCATTAATGTAAAGAATTATTAATTTATTAGTTTGCCTCAGGGAGAAGTATTCCATGTCATCAGTGATCTATCACATAGGCTTGTACCAGAGCACATCATATTTGAGTATTCCTTAGCCTGGCTCCATCAAGCCGCTTGTCTCAGGGCTTTTCATCTAAATAGGAAAGTAGTGCCAAGGCCTCCACTGATCTCTTTTAAGGATATAAAACTATTTCTGTTCTGTCAGTGACTATTTTTCCAATTTCTCTTCCCATTTTCTTTTTAATTTCAAGTGGATTTCAGCATGGAATTTTATGATGGACTATTGGAATGATTTGTGAAACTTAGCTAAGAAAAAGTGTTAGTGGACTCAAAATAGGCACTCATTAGTATCTATCCAGAATGGAAAAAAGTTTTCATTTCAAATTCCAACTGCACAGTTTAAGTGGTTACCTAGAAAATAGAGGTGAGTCGAGCCAAACTGGGGGATTGGTTGAAGGGGGAATTTGTAGCATGTCTGCTTAGTATTTACTGATCCTGGTGTAAGTGGCAGTTGAAGCCATGGGTTTAGAGAGGTCAGTTAGGAAGAGTATATAAAGATCTTCCTCAACCTACAATGGGGTTATGCACCCAGTACCCACTGTAAGTTGAAAATATCCTAAGTCGAAAATACATTTAATACATCTAACCTACCGAATGTCATAGCTTAGCCTAGCCTACTTAAACGTGCTCAGAACACTTACGTCAGTCACCGTTGGTCAAAATCATCTGATTGGGCAAAGCCAGTTTTATAATAAAGTGTTGAATATCTCATGTAATTTACTGAATACTGTTCCAAAAGTGAAAAACAGAATGGCTGTATGCATATGGAATGGTTGTAAAGTCTATCAGTTTTTTACCCAGGGCTGAAGAGAGTATCATGCTGCAAATGATGAGAAGCCCTACCCAGTTTCTCTCCTCGTAATAATAGCTACCACTGAAGGCCTGGCCTGAGCTGAGACCTCTATATGAGTTCTTTACACTGTGTACAAGTTCTGTATGCTATTACTAATTGTACAAAATTAATTAATTTGTACCAAAAATTAATTATACAAAATATTAAATAATATTTAGCATAAAATGTTAGGTGAGCTGACTGTGGGTTGTGAAAAAATTCACAGAAGTATTAACAAGGGTAGAAAAGAAAGTTTTTATTCACTTCCCAAGGGAGGAGAGGGGCCAAACGCATAGCACGGTGTTGGCCCTGAAGGGTGGCGGGGGTGAGTCTTTTATTGTGCTTTAAAGGGCAAGGTGCAGGAAAGAGGGAGGGGGTTCACATCTGTTTTGGTCCACAGTTGTATTTGGGCTGGCTGTGCTTCTACAGGATGTGGTTTTTCTGAGAATCTGTGACCTTTTGTTTTCAGTAATTTTCTAGTCCTTGGATGTCTGAAAGAGACTTGGTGGTGGCCCTTGACAGGCGTTATCCTATTTTTGAACAATGTTAGATGGGTTTACATAAAGTGTGTGCGATTTATAAATAAATACAAATATTGGGCAAACTTTTATACTGGTGTAGGCTAGTCTGTTTCTCTAGTCCAGAACCTCCCCAATTTTCAAGCATTTTGTTTACTTTAGCCCATTTACATTTAATGTAATTATTGATATGTTTGGGGCTTACGTGCACCATTTTACTTTTTGTTTACTGTTTATCTTGTTATTTCTCTATTTTCTATGTTTTGCCTTCCTGTGGGCTACTTGAATATTTTTTTAAAATTCCATTTTGGTTTATCTATAGTATTTTGAGGGTATCTCTTTGTACAACTTTTTTTTTTAGTGGTTGTTGTAGGTGTTACATTATATACACATACATTTTCATAGTCTAAGAGGGTCAATATTTTACCACTTTGAGTGAACTGTAGAAATCATGCCTCCCTGTATGTCTTCCTTTACCCTCCTCTGCTTATAATTGTTTTAAATACTTCTCTACACAAATTTAGAGTCATATCAGAGAGTATTAGATAATTTTTGCTTTAACTGTCAAACATATTTAGAAAGTTCAAAAGAAAAAGGAAGATGTATTTTATCAGCCCATATTTCCCCCTTTCCATTGTTTTCTTCTTCTTGATGTTCCATAGTTCCTTCTTTCATCATTTTCTTTCTGTTTAGAGAACTTTCTTTAGCCATTCTTTTCAGGTAGATCTGCTGGTGACAAACTCTTGTTTTCCTTCATCCAATGTCTTTATTTCCCTTTCATTCCTGAGAGATAAATTTACTATATGAAAATCAGTATTGCCAGTTCTTTTCTTTCAGTACTTAAAAAGTATTGTGCCACTTCTTTCTGGCTTTCATGTTTTCTGCAATTTGTATTGTTTTTCCCCTATAGACAAGTTGTTCCTCTTGCTGCTTTCAGGATTTTTTTCTTTGTCTTTATTTTCAAATATTTGACTATGATGTGTCTTGGTGTGGATTTCTTTGGGTTTATCTTGGTTGGAATTTGCTTGCCTTTTTGAATCTTTAGGCTTATGTCTTCTGCCAAATTTGGGAAGTTTTCAGCCATTATTTCTTTTAGTTTTTTCTCAGGTCTGCCCTATATGTCTTCTTTTTCTGGAATTCAGATGACGTGAATATTAGGCCTTTTGTTATACTCCTGCAGGACGCTGAGAGGTTTTTTGTTTTGTTTGTTTGTTGTTCTGTCTCTTTTCTCTCTGTTGTTCAGATTGAGTCACTTCTATTGTTCTGTCCTTCAAGTTCACAGATTGTTTTCCTCTGCTGTTGAGCCCTTCCATTAAGTTTTAAAATTTTGGTTATTCTAATTTTCAGTTCTGAAATTTCCTTTTGGTTCTGCTATACATTTTGATTATTTGCTGAGACTTTTTATTTCTTTGCTGAGTTTTTTTTCAGTTGTTTTAAGCATGTCTGTAATTGCTCATTGAAGCATTTTTATGACAACTGCTTGAAACTCTTTGTCAGATAATTCTAATATCTCTGGCCTTTTCATCTGGCATCTACTGATTGTCTTTTTCATTAGGGTTGAGATTTTCCTGATTCTTAGTATGATGAATGATTTTCAATTGAAACTGGATATTTTAGGTATTAGAGACTCTGGATCTTATTTAAATCTTCTATCTTAGCTGGATTTCTGTGATACTACTCCAGCAGATAAAAGATGGAGGTACTGAATTACTGGCAGGTAGGGGTAGAAGTAAAGATCTCCCACTCAGCTTGTGTTGACTCCCAAGCAGGGGAGGGGTTCCCCACAATTGCCTGGTGAAGGAGGGAATTCTGGCTCCTCAAAAGGCCTCCACTGATATCACCCTGTCTGGGAGGAGTAGGGGTGTCTTGTTACTGCTTTCCGTGTAGTCTCCACTGACACCACCCCAGTATGGAAAGGAGGGAGTGCTTCATTACTGTTGGATGAGGGAGGACGTCCAGGCTCCCCATCTGGTCGCCACTAACTCTGTGGGGTGGGGGGAAAATGAGGGTCTTAAACTGCTAAGTGGCGATGAAAGTTCCAGTTCCTCCTCGGTCTTCTCTAACTTTACTCTGGCACAGGTTTGTTACAGCTGGGCATGTGTGGAAGTCTAGGCTCCCCACTTGGGGCCATAGCTTTTTCTGTGATGTTTGACTGTAGAAGAGGGATTATTGTCTAAATGTTTTCTGCCATGCTAGGCTGTCTGTTTCCTAGTCCTCTGGCTGGACAGAATAGGTTTTGGTTGTGGACACACATTGCATTATCACATATATGGTTTGAAAAGCTAACCCTGCCTGCGGACTACAGCTTGGAAAAGAATTGGGAGGAAAAGCAAAAATGGTTACAGGTCACCAAGTAGGGAGGATACTGTAGAGCACAGGTCAATGGAGGTGGTGACAGAGATAGAGACAAGTTGAGAAATATTTAGAAAGGGGACAAAAATTGGTGGTGGATCTTGTATGGAATGACACAGAGCTAAAGCTATACATTTTGTATTGCATGAGTGGTTGGATGGTGGTCTCTAGAGTTAGGATTATCAGATTAATTTTGTTTTGGAAAGACTGTACTGAGTGGTGCCTTTAAAATATTTAAATGAAGATGTCATATAGGTAAAGGTGTGAAGCTCAGTAGAGGTCTTGGCAAGACACAGAACTTTGTATCATGGCACATAGATAATAATTGAAGCCGTGGGCAAGGATGAGTTCTTATTTTTATTTTTTCCAGTTTTATTGAGGTATAATTGATGAATAAAATTGTATATAGTGCTCACTTTGGCAGCACATATAATAAAATTGGAATGATACAGAGAAGATTAGCATGGCCCCTGCACAAGGATGACACATAAATTTATGAAGTGTTCTATATTTAAAAAAATTGTATAGAATTAAAATGTACGGTGTGATGATTTGATATACACATACATTGTGAAATGATTATCACAATCAAGTTAACACATCTGCTGCCTCACACAGTTACTTTTTTTTTTTCTTTTTAGTATGAACTTTTCTAAGGAGATAGTATATAGTGAGAAAAGAATCTAAAACAAAGTTAGAGGAATTTCATAATTTCATGGCTAAATGGAAACATATGCATCTGCAAAGGACATGCAAGGCTTTAACTCCTAGATGGTGGGAATCATGATTTTTATATTCATCCTAAACTCCTAGTAAAATAACTGGTGTAGAAGAGGGACTCAATAAATATTTGATAAATGAAAGAAGTAAGGAGTAGGGCAACCAGAGAGTTAGACTATGAAACAGGTACACACAGTATCATGGAGCCAAAGGAAGAGAGTGTTTTAAGAAGGAGAGAATTGTAAATAATGTCCATTGCTTCTGAGAAGCAAGTTAAGATGAAGATTGAGACATATCCACTGACATGTTTCAGCAAGCTGGAAGTCATTGGTTACCCTGGTGTGAGCTGTTTGACTGGAAGGACAGGAACAGAAGCCTTGGTTTATAAGCCTTTGTCAGGCTTTGTTTTGATTTTTTAGCCATTGATCAATTTTTTCCTTAATATAACTGAGAGCGACTTATGTGTTAATAGTAAAAACATTTCCTATCCCTTTCTTCTCAAAGTCCAAACAAGAACAACAAGAAAAGAAACAGAAATGCAGACATCATCTCTGATAAAACTTACAGGGCAATTAACAGCCACAATTTATAAGGACTGAAAACCAGCAGAATGGTTAATGACATAACAGAAAGGAGAAAAACTTACTCCAGTAGCTGTACACGTCTGGGGGCAGGGATAGTGGTACCAAATAGAAGTAAGCCAATGCTCTTACAGAACCCTGGAGAGGCTCAAGGACTGTAGACACAAGGCATGCGAAGATTAGACTGGAGGAGGAGTGATGATGGTGGGGAGACAGGTGACTGGAAACAGGTTCATATCCTCCCTTATTGCAGCAGGGGAGAGTATAGGTTTATTGTCTAGAAAAACTGAACCAGAGAGGCACTGGACAGTTGGGGACAACTGTTATGGAAGAAGATATGAGTGAGATGCTATTCAAAAAACAGGACAATCAAGTGAAAGCCTATAAAATAAATGGAGAGATGTCCAACCTCTTACCCTGGCCAGCTCTAAAGTGCCAGCAGTGAGTATTATGCTTGCCAAGCAGGAGATGGGAAGATTCTTCTGAAGACTCAGAGCTGTCTCAGAGACAGCACCTGGAGGTAAGTTTCAACAAAATAGCTATTATGCCATTCAATCATCCTACTGTGAGGTACATGATCCTACAAATTTCTTTCAATGCATATAGAGTTCTCTGATCGTCTTGGTGTCTAACTCTGATGTATGAACAGAAAGCAAAGAATCACCAGACATTTGAGGAAAATCTCTATCAAATAAGACTCAAGTAAAGAAACAGTAAAAGGAGAATTCAGAGGAAACAGACAATATGAGGAGTAGAAGAAACCTTTAAGAAACTGTAATTGGGGAAAAAGAATACATATTGCATCTTTCAAACAAGAATGGGATGCTATTAAATAAAGAGTCAACCAGAAGATAAAAAGAAATATTGGGCCTTGTAAATTTAGTTGATAAGTTCAATAGAAGATGAAGTTAAGAACTCCTCCATAAAATAGAGCAAAAATGCAAAGAGATGGTCAATAGGTGAGAAAAAATTCAACTAACACAAATTTCAAAGAAAATAGAATATGTTGGGAAAGAAATTATCAATGAAACACTACAACACATTTTCCAGAATTTAAGGATGATCCTCCATGTTGAGAGTATCCAGTTATTATCCAAAGGCTCACACTTAACATTGCAGGGTCCAGTGCAGGAATACAAATGAAGGCCTGCATACATACCTCTAAATATTCACAAGTTACAAACCAAGACAGACCCTAGGTTCAGGTCATGTTTCCCATGTTGTCTGGCTCCCGAAACCTGTTCCTTGGAGACTGCCTTTTAGACCAACCCTAGAGACCAAGGGAGCCATGAGCTCCCCTGAATGGACACTGTCCCTGCAAGTTGGGAGGAGGGAAGGGGCAAGCTGTCTGCTGGAACAGCAGGTTGGAAGCTGGTCGGGCCCAGGACTGACGTGGTCAAGCTCCTGTGGGAACCTGCTGGGCAAGTTTTCCTCCCTCTTGCCTCAGTTCTGATTTAGGATTTCCAGGAATTTTTAAGCACCTCCCCAGACTATACCACTGAACACAGGAGTGACTGGGAATGTAGTTACAGTGGGGGGGTGGGAGAACCTGTCTGCCTTCATGCTTTTGATTGATTTGAGGTGACTAAATTTAAGCAAAAGTAGCCTTTTTTTTTTTTTTTTTTTGGTCTGATGCCCCAGGGCAGAAGCTGTGAACTTATTCTGAACCTTTACACATTCTCAATCCTGCATATTCAGGCCTTGGGGACCCCATGTTCAACTGTGCCCCTCTCCCACAATTCCTGTTTTTTTAATTTACTTGCTGAACTTTAACAATATTTTCTAATGAAAGTGAAAGAAAAAAACAATGCCTTTGTTTTGGTGTTTGTGTGGGGCCTCTTTTAAAGTGCAGGCCCCAGGACAGAAGACCCTCTGGGAATCCTGAGTGCCCAGTACAAGAAATGGAAAAAAGATCCACATCAACATATATCTAATTAAATGTTAGGGATAAAAAGATGATTCTGAAGTTCTCAGTGAGAAAAGCAGTCATATGCAAAGAATTGAGAATCAGAATGATAGTGGAACAACAGTGGAAGTCAGGAATTGTGTTGTAAAAATTCTGAGTAAAAATAATTTTAACGTAGAATCTTATATCCAGTCAGATTATGAACTGAGCATAAGCCTAGACTAAAATCATTCTCAGACATAAAAATCTCTAAATATTTTGCCTCTCATGCACTCATTCGTAAGAAGATATGGTAGGACGTACTTCAAACAAAGAAGAAAACCAAGAAAGACTTTCTTTAACCCAGGACGTACATCATCCTACTTAAGAAGGAGAAAAGGGAATTTCCAGGACAAAAGCAAATTATCTGACAAGTTTGAGGGTGAAAAAGATTGTGTTGACAGAGATTTAACAGGTCTGTTGGAGGACGCAGGAAGACTTAGATGTGAAAGGAAACCAAGCAAATGAAGAAAAAGATGATCATTAACTCCAGGAAAACAAAAAGTTTTTCAAGGAAGGAAATGTAAGTGTAATTTAACTCTACAGAGTAGAGTTGACCTTGGAGATTATATGATCCACCTATAAACAAAATCTTTCTCATTTTAAAAATAGTCACTGCCGAAGACTCTTGAGCACCTGGAGCTGGACACCTCACTGCAGGGCTTACTAGGAGGAACAGACCCACCCCTGTCATTCAGCCCACCTCCATCCAGGTTAGAAACAATCTGGGGAGAGTGAAGTTGTTATCAGAAGCCAAGTGGGAAGTGAAGGACTGGAGGTAGAAGACTTTTTCTTCTCCACCCCTCTTGGTGCTTTCCCCTCTGTGAAACCAAATGGGAGGATCCAAGAGACTCACCTGTAAAGGATGGGTCCTCTTCATAGGGCTAAGGCACCTGGCTTCTCCCAAAGCAAGTGATGAGAAAGAGAGAGAGAGAGGGAGAGAGAGACTGAGATTGAAGAACAAGAGAGAGTGACCAAGACGATGCCACAATGTCCTCTGTAACTCAGTCTTACAAGTGACATACCGCCATTTCTGCCGTCAGTGTGCCATCAGTCCCACAGGCCAATCCTGATATAATCTGGTGGGGGACTACACGAGACTGTGACGACCAAGCGGTAGGGATCTGGAATGCTGGCTATCTGACAGTGAAGACTATTAAGTTTTTTTTGAAAAAGCACGCCTTTTTAGATATCACACCAAAAACACAATACATGAAAGAAATAGTTAATAAGCCAGATTCTTTAAAATTAAAAACTTTTGCTATGTAAAAGAGACAGTTAAGAGAGTTGGAAGAGGAGTCATAGATTGGGAGAAATATTTGCAAAAGACACACTTGATAAAGGACTGTTATCCAAAATATAACAAAGAGTTCTTAAAACTCAACAATAAGAAAACAAACAACTTGATTAGAAAATGGGCCAAAGACCTTAGCGTGTAACTCACCAAAGAAAACATACCGATGGCAACAAGCATATGAATAGATCCTCCACACCACACATCACCAAGAAAATGCAATTTAAAACAGCAATGAGATATTACTACATACTTATTAGAATCGTCAAAACCCAGAACACTGACAAACCAAATGCTGGTGAGGATGTGGAGTAACAGGAACTCTCATTCATTGCTGATGGGAATTTGAAACGGTACAGCCACTTTGGATGACAGTTTGGCAGTTCCTTATAAAACGAAACACTAGGGGGCTTCCCTGGTGGCGCAGTGGTTGCGCGTCCGCCTGCCGATGCAGG
>NC_041219.1:60371083-60378341 GCF_002837175.3 Physeter macrocephalus | reverse complement strand
ATACCACAAAAAAAAAAAAAAAAAAAAAAAAACAAAAAAAAACGAAACACTATTGCCATTATGATCCAGGAATCACACTCCTTGGTACTTCACCCAAAGGAGTTGAAAGCTTGTGTCCACACGAAAACCTGCAAATGCATACTTATAGCTGCAATATTCATAATTGCCCAAACTTGGAAGCAACTAAGATGGCTTTTAACAGGTGAGTGGATAAATAAACTGTGGTACATCCAGACAATGAGATATTATTCAGTGCTAAAAAGAAATTAGCTTTTAAGCCACAAAAAGACACTGAGGAAACTTCAATGCATATTACTAAGTGAAAGAAGTCAATTTGAAAAGGCTACATACTGTGTGCTTCCAACTATATGACATTCTAGAAAAGGCAAAATTAGGGAGACAATAAAAAGATCAGTGGCTTCCACAGCTGTGGGGGTAGGCAGGGAGATGAACAGGTACAGCACAAGGAGTTTTAGGACAGTGAAAATGCTCCGTATGAGGTTATAATGATGAATGCATGTCATTATCCATTTGTTCAACCCACAGAATATACAACACCAAGAGTGAACCTGAAGGTGAAGTTATGGACTTCAGATGACTATGATATGTCAATGTGGTTCATCAATTCAAATAAATATACCACTCTTGTGAGTGATACTGATAATGGGAAAGGATATGCAAATGTGGGGACATGAGTACATGGGAAATCTCTGTACCCTCCTGTCAATTTTGTTATAAACCTAGAACTGCTCTAAAAAGTATTAGGTCTTTAAAAAAAATCTACCAGAAGAAAAATTTTTTTAAAAAGCAGGTTAGGGGCTTCCCTGGTGGCGCAGTGGTTGAGAGTCCGCCTGCCGATGCAGGGGACGCGGGTTCGTGCCCCGGTCTGGGAAGATCCCACATGCTGCGGAGCGGCTGGGCCCGTGAGCCATGGCCGCTGAGCCTGCGCGTCTGGAGCCTGTGCTCCGCAACGGGAGAGGCCACAACAGTTGAGAGGCCCGCATCCCGAAAATAAATAAATAAATAAATAAAAAGCAGGTTAACGAGATGGACGGTTTTTGTGTATTCAGAGAAGGCTTCGAAGTGGTGAAATTTGAGCTGATTTGAATAAAGTGAGGAAGCATGATTGATAAAGGTAGGAACAAGCTTGGTATGTTGGAGGAATACCAGGAAGATCAGTGGGTCTAGAATGGAGTATAGAATTAAGTAGAGAAGTCAGCAAGTTCAGAGACAGCCAATCATGTAGGGTGTTGGCCATAGTAACAAATTTGGATTTTGTTCTGACGGAATAAAATGGTGGTAATACGTTGGAAATTTTGGAATGGAAGAATAATGTGATCTTAAAATGAATGGGGGTAGAGAATAGACTTTTGGAGCAAGAGTGGAATTGGTATGGGAGTAAGCTAGCAAAATCCTTGACTAGCCAATGTGGGTTGAAATTCAGAGTAGAAGTAAAAGGGAGGAAGAAGGCTTCAACTATAATGGAAGAGAAGCCAGAAAATAGGGCTAGAATTGCCTGTGGGTTAGTCACCTTGGTGGCTGTTAAGGTGAGACAGTTCTTTTCTGATTTCCTTGAACTTCTCAGTAAAAATTTTGAGGCCATCAGCAGGGGTAGAAGGTCAATAGTAGAAGTAGGGTTCAGTATTTCCTAATACTGAACCGTGCTTGCAATCCTCTTTCAACATGATATATTATTCTTCTAACACAGTGTTGACTAGTTAGATGTTAACTGAAAATTTTTCCTAATGAAATATCTTTGCAGGTCTACATATTTTGTTTTGTGAACCTCACAGAATGAATTTAGAAACTTGTTAATCTTATCTATATTTCAGAACAATTTAAGTAAGAATTATGTTTTTTAATGATATAAAAATTTATATATCAAAATTTGCTATGTCCATTGATGGTGGAGGTTATAGTGATAGGTTGTTGCAGTTGTTTTCCTATAACTTCCATTTCTTTCATGGTTATTTTCTATTCAACTTTTCCTAAGCTTCTTGAGTTAAATTTGGTAATTAACATTATCTTATAATAATGTCAATTTCATTGAAAATTTTATATCAAAATAGCATTTTACATTATCCTATTCCTTTTTTGTTTTAATTTTTTAATGCCAGTTTTAAAAGATTATTTTAATCTTACAGAAAAGTTGCGAAATTAGTATAGAAATTTCCTGTATACTCTTCCCTCAGCTTCCCCTTAGGTTAGCGTCTTACATAACCGTAGACCATTTGTCAACACTAAGAAATCAACCTCAGCTCAATGTTAGTAACTAAAGTACAGAACTTACTTGGATTTCACTAGGTTTTTCCAGGGATGTCCTCTTTCTGTCCCAGGATCTCCTTCAGGATTCCACATTACACTTAGTCATCATGGCTCCTTAGGCAGGCTCTTCCAATGTATTCCTCAGTCTTTCTTGTCTCTCATGACCTTGACATGACAGAGTACTGATCAGTTGTTTTGTAGACTGTTTCCAATTTGGGGTTTTCTGATACATGCTTATGATTGGATTGAGGTTGTGCATTATTGGGAAGGTGCCAAAGGCTGTGCTTTTCTTAGCGCATCGTAATAGGGGCACATTATGTCAGTACGTATTATTGGTCATGTTAACCTTCACTTCTTGGCTAAGGTGATACCTACCAGGACTCTCTACTGTAAACTTACTGTTGCTCCCGTTATAAATATTAAATATTTGTGGGAGATACTTTAAGACTATGCAGATATCCTATTTATACACTGATGGATCTTGCCTGTGGTTAATTATTAGTGTGGTGTTCTAATATATTAAGTGGAATTTTTCTGCAAGGAAAAGTGACCATTTTTCCATTCACTCATTCATCCATTCATTCATTAATCTCAGGATGGACCTAAGAGTACGTATTTTATTCTTTGGGTTATAATCTTATATAATGTATATATAATATAATATATTATATATATATAATATATATTATAATAATATATATATTATATATATAATATAATAATATATATTCTTTGGGTTATAATCCAGTACTATCATTATTTATTGCACAGCTCAAGTTCTTACTGGCCATTGAGTGCTCTTTGAGATACCTTTTGACATGTCCCATCTCTTTTTCTTTTAAGCAGTTCCTTACTTTCTGACACCCAAGATGTTCTAGCCCTGGAATCAACCATTTCTCCAAGGAACCCCTGGTTCCCTTTACTGAAGAATGGCATTTAGAAACCAAGATCTAGCAGCTAGGTGGTGTGTTCATGGCTACTAACCTGTCACTGATTCTAGCCCCTCTCACTGAACAGAGCTAGGAAATACATGTACATATTCTAACTCATACACACGTATGTGCATTTATTTCTGTATCTGTTTGTGTATGCATATGCAAACACATGTGAGAACATGAGTACATACTGATAATTCAATTCCAGTCCAGCAACTCAAAGTTTATTCTAGCCTTCTCCATCTCCTTCTTTTTCTTTCACCTACAATGAGAAACCTACTTCTCAACTACAATATGTTTACATATTTGTTCAACTCTACTACACCAATAAATTAGTTTCAGAGATCCTGACTCACCTGTCAAAACAGATTTACAATCACAGAACAATGTTTGTGTGTAGCTCTTTTTGTCTTTTGCCTTCACATTATCTGGTCAAAATCCTCTTTGCCAAGGTTACCTAGGTCGGGACCTTTGTTTCTGTTCTGTCAGCATGGTTATATGGTTCATTTGTACTCAGTTATGGTCATCTGTCTCAACTTGCATTTCATCTTAGATTCCCCCCATGCCCTGGTTGATTGTGCTTTTATTTAAATACAATAAAGTTCACGTTATGGTGTACGGTTCTATGGTTTTTGACAAATGCATAGACTTGTATGTCTACTGCCACAGTTCCATACAGCAGGGGTCCCCAACATTCTTGGCACCAGGGACCGGTTTTGTGGAAGACAATTTTTCCACAGACTGGGGACGGCATGGTTTCTGGATGACTCAAGCGCATTACATTTATTGTGCGCTTTATTTCTATTACTATTACATTGTAATATACAATGAAATAATTATACAACTCACCATAATGCTGACAAGAGGCAGAGCTCAGAAGGTAATGCGAGTGATGGGGAGCAGCTGTAAATATGGATGAAGACAAACACATGTTTGTCTCAGGAGCAAAGAACTAAGACTCAATATGACTAGTATGTGGGTGAATAGGAGTGATGTGAAATGAAGCTAAGGACAGGAGGGAAGTTGGTAGTTGAGAAGCAGGTTCTGGGAGAAAGGGACTGTGTGAAAGGTGACCAGAGATCAAAGTGACAGGGGAGCCTTCTATCCCCACGATGCTCTATTCTTGTGCCATTCCTTACAGATGTAAACAACTCAAGCTCAAACTCAGTTGAGGAGTTTCCAAGACCATCTCCTGGAGGACCACCACCTAGACCCCCTCCTAATGGTGAAAACCAAGGTGACGGACCTCAGCAGAGACCACCCCCACAAGGTGGTCAACCTCAGCAGGGACCCCCCCGCACAAGATGGTCAACCTCAGCAGAGACCACCCCCACCAAGAGGTCATCATCATCGCCATTCTCCCCCACCTCCTCCTGGGAATAATCAGGGAACACCATCCCCAGGACGTGGACCAGAAAGACCTCCCCAGGGCCCACCGTCCCAGTGAGGACCTCCCCAAGGCCCATCACCAACACAAAGACCTCCCCAAGGCCCACCACCAACACAAAGACCTCCCCAAGGCCCACCACCCCATTAATCTGGAATTCAATAACAGGTATGATTCAAGCTCACTCTCCATCAAGGGCTCTAACCCGTGCAGGTCTCAAACTTTACTGTGTCACTGAATCAACTGGAAACACATTGAAATTGCATAGTCCTGGACCCCAGTACTAATGATTTCTATTCAGGTATTCTGGAATAGCGCAGCAAGATCCTTTATTTTTTAACAAGCTATCTAAGGTGGTTCTGATTATGAGAAAGACAGCCCATAAACTACCTTTTTCCCTATAATTACCTGTCTTAAAGTGGGCTGGTAATGAGGAAGTAGATCACTGTTCTCTCTTGGTCGTCTCCTCTCTTCCTCCTCAGGCTCAATGACTTTCCACCTGACCAGGCCTCTCAGGGCCTGTGTCCCTGCTAAATGATACTGTAATTTTATGCTGCTAAATGTTTCGTAGTTTAAAACATATTGCTTATATATGCTCAAGTTAGAAAAATACTAAACAAAAAGTATGAGGCTAACTTTTAAAGGCATATCATATCCTGCCTCCCCACTTCCTTCCCCAAAAGCCACCACAGTTAACTCTTGAACATCCTCTTGGAAATATTTGTGTCCATATAAATATATATAATCTTTTTTTATCCACAAATGGTATCATATTTTATATTCAGATCTATATGATGCTCATTTCAAATAACGTATTTCTTAGAAAACTTCCATATTAGTTCATAGAGCTATGTGGATCTAGTTGATCCTGCTTTTTGTTTTTGTTTCTGTTTTGTTTTATCACTGTAATATTATCCATTGTCTGGCTGTGCCATGATTACTTTAACCGACCCCTACCAATGGACATGTAGGCTGGTTTCATTTTTTTGCTATTATAGGAAATGTACAGTAACCGTCTTTGTAAATACATATTTGAACATTACCAACAGCAATCAAGAGATAACCTCAGAAGAATCTTTTTCATTCTTCTTGTAAGAAACAATTTAGAGCCCATTATCTGTTAGGTGCATATAAACCATAAACAAAAAAATTAGGAAGGAAAGGGGAGAATGAGGAAGAAGAGAGGGAGAAATGTTGAGCTCTCACCTACTTCCCTTCAATTAGTGGCAAGGATTAGAAACCCCCTGCAAACTTTTTTGGTTTTTCAGAAAATCAGTAAGAAGATACCAGTTCTTCAGAAAGCCATGACACTGGAACAAGGCATTCTATCTTCAATTTACCAATGAATAAATCAGCATCCAAAATCTAAGTGCCGTGTCTCATTCTGGGTGTTTGTGAATCTGAAATTTGAGGGCCATGAACCCAGCATAGGAACATCCAAGACCCCTTCTCATTGATGATTCCAGCAGGCTTCCTCATGGACCACTTTTCTAGAAAACATTTTCCCTTTGTCCTTTGCTTGCGGACGGGAACAGCTCTCTCCTTTACCTGCTGTTGCTTCCTCCCTCCTTCTGACACCTTTATTCACAAACCAGCTGCCAGGTGAAAGAGCTCCACTGTTTTTCTCCTTCCCTGGATTCTATAGCACTAGTGCAATGTTTTTATTATTTTCACACCTTTTTTGAGACTCAGTAATTTTAGCAAACAAGGAAAATATTGCAAAGGTGAAGAAGCCGCACAGGCTGAATAAATCCTTAAAATACAAAAAATAAACGCTGGAGAGGCCAGCAAGAGTCTCCCCCACTCACGGGAGGCCCAGACACTTTTTAAGAGCTTGACCTCAACATTGCTAATTATTAGAGAAATGCAAATCAAAATTGCAATGAGGTTATCAGCTCCCACTAGTCAGAATGACCATCATCAAAAAGTCTACAGATAATAAATGCTGGAGAGGGTGTGGAGAAAAGGGAACCCTGCTACACTACTGGTGGGAATGAAACTGGTACAGCCACTATGGAGGACAGTATGGTGGTTCCTTAAAAAACTTAAAGTAGAGCTACCATATGATCCACCAATCCCATTCCTGGGTATATAGCAAAGAAAACCATAATTCGAAAAGATACATGTACCCCAATGTTCATTACAGCACTATTTACAATAGCCAAGATATGGAAGCAACCTAAATGCCCATCGACAGATGGATGGATAAAGAAGATGTGGTACATATATACAATGGACTATTACTCAGTCATAAAAAAGAATGAAATAATGCCATTTGCAGCTACATGGATGGACCTACTGATTATCATACTAAGTGAAGTAAGTCAGACTGAGAAAGAGAAATATCACAAAATATCACTTATATGTGGAATCTAAAAAATGATACAATGAACTTATTTACAAAACAGAAATAGACTCACAGACTTAGGAAACAAACTTATGGTTACCAAAAGGGAAAGCTGGGGGGGAGGGATAAATTAGGAGCTTGGGATTAACAGACACACACTACTATATATACTGTATATAACATCAATAATCAACAAGGACATACTGTATAGCACAGGGAACTCTACTCAATACTCTGTAATGACCTATATGGAAAAATAATCTGAAAAGGAGTGGAGATATATATATATATAACTGATTCACTTTGCTGTACACCTGAAACTAA
>NC_041219.1:60331610-60371057 GCF_002837175.3 Physeter macrocephalus | reverse complement strand
ACATTGTAAATCAACTATACTCCAATATAAAATAAAAATTAAAAACAAACAAAATAAAAATAAAATTCCAAAATAACTGATCTTCTTGCTAGGGACATAAATGTGGTTCTAGGTCGCTATTACCTGGAGCTCACTATACCCCATTTCCCCTTTTTAATTTTTGCTCAATTTTCTCTCTCCCTAGATGCCCCACCATTCTTTATCAAATACGAGTATATTTCATAAAGGAAGCAGCATGCTGTATTCTATAAAGCAAGGAATTTGGACAAGTCATACCAGGTGAAACTTTTCTAAGAATAGAGAGGGCAGACCCTGAAATCTATCGGGATAGGAAATCAATCTATCACATTAAGAGAACATCTCAAATTAAGAGATTTTCCATCTGAAGGTGGAAGATTGGTTGCAACAAAGTTACATTCTGCCCCTTCTGGAGCCTGTTTTTTTGTCACAGTCCAAAGTATTTGAGGTGTTTGGGGCGGGGGTTAAAAAGGAAAGTAGATATTCCACGTCATTTTCTTCCAACTTGGCTTTAAGAGGGTACTCTGGGCTTTATGCCATTTTCAGTAGGAATACTACATAAGAGCCTTCTAGTCAGAGCTCCGTAGAAGATACACAATTGACAAAAGGTCTTACCAAGACTTGCAGAAAGTGCTGGATGTGGTGATGTCGCGCTCTCCTGCGGTATGGGTCACAGCTGGGCTGACGTCTCCAGGACGCTCTCCTCATTCTGCCCGCGGACCCCTGGCCTCTCCTGCCCGCCCAATGCTGGTGCGTGGAAGGCAGGCGTGCGGAGCCCGGGCCCACCTTTGGCCTCCCGCCCCTGCCTCTCAAGCCGCGGGCACTCTCTAGCCTTGACGCCTCAGTGCGTGTCTCGCGAGAAGTCTCCCCAACCCGGTGGGGGAAGGGCGGGGGTGTCCCGCCGCCGCCGCCATGTTGCATGCCCACCTCAGTGCGTGGGCGCGTCTCGCCCCGCCCTCAGCGGTGCCCCTGCAGCGCTCCGGGTCGCCCCTCAGTGGCCCGAGCTGTGGCGTCGTTTCCCGTTGCCGGCGAGGCCCTCGGGTCCCCACCGCGATGGTGCGTCCGTCGAGCAGCTCTCTCGGGACGTCGAGAGGGTAAGGGAGGCGCGCCTGACCCCGTCTCGTGGGGCAGGTGCCTCGTCGTGGTCGTCCTCGCCGCGTGCGGGGGGAACTGACGTAGCCGGGCGCGCGCCGTGTGTTAGCCTGGGTTGCACGCGGCCATGTGAGCCATCGTGGCGGGCCTTGGCGACGCGAGGCGGGCTCGGTCAGACTTTTCAGATCTAGCCCACGCCCCCGCCCCGCCCCGCCCCGCCCCGCCCCGCCAAGGCAGATGGAGGAGCCTGAGGCAGCGCAGGCTCTTCCCTGCTGTGACCGCGAAGGCGCACGTCAGCCCAGCTGTGGCCCATACCGCAGATCCCCAGCCCAGCCGCGAGCTAGTCTCTCTCGAAGTGCCTCCGTGGGCCCGAAGGGGAGACGATGGTGGGGGACGACGCGCCCTCGGGGAGAAAACCTCTTTTAGCGATCGGGGAGGACCCTGGAGTAGCGGACCCCCCAGCCTCCGCGCCTCCGAAGCCCGCTGTGCTGCAGCCTGTGCGCAGAACCTCTCACCCCCGCGTGAGGGGGGCGCCGTATTTTTTTTTTTAAGTTAGACAAAAAATTAAAAAGATAATAGAAAAAGAAAAAAAAAGACTTGCCAAAATTAAATGAAATGCATGTCTATTTTGAGAAGAAACAGAGAATATAGTTATTAATTTGCGGATGGAAAGCTGAAGGTTCCATTACATTGGGTAGTTACCAAAATCAGGATCGGAAATAGTCTCAGTTCAAAGCTACAGTCAACCGTGTGTGAAGTTCTTTATTAGATTTAAACATGAATAACTCAAGAAGCAGTTTAACAAAACCTATTTGTTTCAGTTAACTGGTAGTTCAGTGTGAGTTAATAGTGTGAGCTAGTAGGTAAGAAAATAAAATCATGCTCAGCATTCATTAAGAGACGTATAGTGAGTAGACCTGGAGTCAGGATGAATCTGGCCCTGAAGGAATGTTTCTCAGATCCCCTCTTTCCAGTATATAAGGTTTGCCAGTCCTTTCCAGAGATGCTCATGAATGGGCTCCTTTCCATCTTAGAGATCTGCTTGGATAGATTCTTATCATTCTATACGATTTCAAGGTAGGTGGAAGCCCTTGATGAAATCCAAAGATGATTTTTTTTCACTTGATGTCAACAATCCTACTGTCCGGTTTCTTTTTCAATACTGATTTTGTTATGCCCATTGTAAAAGTGTTGTTTAACCCAGGAACATTTCCCAACTTTGTAAGAAATGTGAGTGAGTAGAAGTTATCAATGCACCATGACAGAATCAATATCAGAAACAGTATCCCCCAGATGAAACGAAAAGACATCAGAAAGTGCTACCAAAGAAAAAAAAAAGACAAAGTGAATTTTTTCATGTCTTTTTAAAATTTGGAAGACGCATTGTCAGAGAATATTGTAATTCGATCTCTTTAAAAAATAAATTTATTTATTTATTTATTTTTGGCTGCGTTGGGTCTTTGTTGGTGCGCGCGCACTTTCTCTAGTTGCGGCGAGTGGGGGCTACTCTTCGTTGCGGTGCGCGGGCTTCTCATTGCGGTGGCTTCTCTTGTTGTAGAGCACGGGCTCTAGGCGTGCGGGCTTCAGTACTTGTGGCTCGCGGGCTCTAGCGCGCAGGCTCAGTAGTTGTGGCTCACGGGCTCAGCTGCTCCACGGCATGTGGGATCTTCCTGGAGCAGGGGTCGAACCCGTGTCCCCTGCATCGGCAGGCGGATTCTCAACCACTGCGCCACCAGGGAAGCCCGAGAGCATTTTCTTTTTTAAAAATTTTTTACTGAAGTATAGTTGATTTACAATGTTGTTAGTTTCAGGTGTACAGCAAAGTGATTCAGTTATATGTATATATGTATCTATTCTTTTTCAAATTATTTACCATTATCGGTTATTACAAGATATTGAGTATAGTTCCTTGTGCTAAACAGTAGGTCCTTGTTGATTATCTATTTTATACATAGTAGTGTGTATATTTTAATCCCAAACTCCTAATTTATTCCTCCCCCCACTTTGGTAACCATAAGAGTTCCTTTTCTTTTGTGTGATAAAGATTGTTACATTAGACACACAGGATGCTGAGTGTACATTATATATAAAAGCACTACTTGGGCTTCCCTGGTGGCGCAGCGGTTGCGCGTCCGCCTGCCGATGCAGGGGAACCAGGTTCGCGCCCCGGTCCGGGAGGATCCCACATGCCGCGGAGCGGCTAGGCCCGTGAGCCATGGCTGCTGAGCCTGCGCGTCCGGAGCCTGTCCTCCGCAACGGGAGAGGCCACAGCAGAGGGAGGCCCGCATACCACAAAAATAAAATAAAATAAAATAAAAGCACTACTTAAAGAATCATGCTTAAAATTGAAGTCCTTTAGATATTATCATTAAATTCAGAAATCAGGGCTTCCCTGGTGGCGCAGTGGTTAAGAATCTGTCTGCCAATGCAAGGGACACGGGTTCGAGCCCTGGTCCGGGAAGATCCCACATGCCATGGAGCAACTAAGCCCGTGCACCACAACTACTGAAGCCCGTGCCCTAGAGCCTGTGTTCCACAACAAGAGAAGCCACCACAATGAGAAGCCTGTGCACTGCAAAGAAGAAGAGTAGCCCCCACTTGTCGCAACCAGAGAAAAGCCCACGCACAGCAATGAAGACCCAATGCAGCCAAAAAATAAAATAAAATAATAAAATAAATTTTTAAAAAAAAATTCAGAAATCAGCCGAGAATATTTTAAATATATCTATTATTCAGAAGTTTTTAAAGAAATACTGAAAATAAATAAGATGTTAAAAACTGAGGTTTAAACATAGAAGAAGAAAAAGAATATCATTACAGTTGACCCTTGAACAATGGGAGGTTCAGGGGCGCTGACCCTCCTAACGATGCAGTTGAAAGTCTGTGTGTAACTTATAGTCGGCCCTCTATATTCGTGGTTCCTCCATGTCCTCGGTTTGGCATCCAGGGATTCAACCAACTGTGAATGGTGTAGTACTGTAGTATTTGCTGTTGAAAAAAATCTGTGTGTAAGTGGACCTGTGCAGTTCAAACACGTGTTGTTCAAGGGTCAGCTGTACTTGCAAATGTTATGATTGTTTACCTTTAACATGCACTGGAATCAGAAGAAAAACTTTTTTATGAAAAAGAAAAATAATATGGCCAGATACAGATAAATACCTAAAAATCATTAGTTACTTCCTTATACAAAACAGCAATTGGAAGATATAATGAAATAAATACTTATTAATAAGAGCAACCATTTTATTAAAACTATAAAAAAACTATTAATGAATGTAGTAAGAAATATGCAATCGCTGTGTTAAGAGAAATATAAAATTTCCAGAAGGACAAAACAAGTTTGAATAAATTGGGAGCATAACATTTTTTGGATAGGTAAATTAATTATTTTAATACAGAAATATAAGGAAGATGCAACGGAATTTTAAGAGATTTTTGGAAGTTTACAAATCTAATGCTTATCTAAAAAGGTAAATGAGAGAGAAAAGCCAATATAATTTTGAAAAGGTAAAGTGAGTGGGACTTGGCTGTCAGAAATCAATATATTATAAAGTTACAGTAAGTAAAATAGTGTAAGGCTTCAGTAAAAGATCAATTGGTCAATTGAAGAAAATGAGATACTGAGAAAAATTTACATATAGACAGAATATAGTATATAATAAAGGCAGAATTTCAAATCAACTGGAAAATGATTATTCATAAATGTCATTTGAACATTGGCTATTTATTAAGATAGCTTATTTACCACACAATATAAAAAATTCCAGTGGAAATAAACAACTAAAATAAAAATAAATTTTAGAAGCACTAGAAGAAAACACAATTCATTTTTAAGAATAATCTTTGGATTGGGCAGACTTCTATGTATTATAATACCTAATTGATGATTTTGAATATCAAAGTGAAATACTTCTATTTGGCATACGACTACAAAAAAACCAGTTAAAACAATGCATAACCTTTTTTTTTAAGTAAAACTTTTTTTAGAGTTAAAAGTTAAAGCATAAAATACCTAAAAGTAGTTTAAATCATTTGAGATAAAGCTTTCATATTCTTCACATATGAAAAGAACTCAAATAAATATGAAGAAAAGCATATTAAAAATGGACAAAGGGATTCCCTGGTGGCACAGTGGTTGAGAGTCCGCTTGCCGATGCAGGGGACACGGGTTCGTGTCCCGGTCCGGGAGGATCCACATGCCGCGGAGCGGCTGGGCCCATAAGCCATGACCGCTGAGCCTGCGCATCCAGAGCCTGTGCTCCGCAACGGGAGCGCCCACAACAGTGAGAGGCCCGTGTACCGCAAAAAAAAAGAAAAAGAATGAATTCTTTTTTATGGTCTACCTTTGATGTAGTCTTTAGATTGTGTTAAAGAAACAAAAAGCTGCAATTAAATGGTGATAAATATGTGGCCTGTAAGTTAACCTTAATAAAGCCATAGGTAAGGGCACTGCTTTAGGGCTGTTCTCTGGAGCTAGGAATGATGTTAGAATTATTAACATTACTCTCCACCCTCGCACACCATATGTAGGAAACTAAACTGCTAGCACATCTAGGCTATGTGGTGCTTTTGTATGTCAATAACAATAATGATGTTGGTGATGGTTTTAATGATAAGAAATAGAGTGTTATACTAAGTAATTTGCATTTTACAGAATAAAATGTACATATATTATTTTGGATACTAACTTAGTATTTTTCTAAAGATTACCATTGTAGTTATCTTGGTTTAGTAAGAAGTAATATGCAGATCAAGCTGAATACATGTAGATTCAGATATTGAATTTGTTTTGTTTTAGATATTCTTTCATATAAATGACTTAAATATAACCTTGTACTCTTTATGATAACCAAAAACTTTAGTTTTTTAATGTTACTAAACTTTTCTTTGGTAAGCAAGATAAAGTAATTGAGCCCACTTACGAGCAACCTTTGCTTCTAATAAGTGGACCTTCATTGTGGATATCTAGCTAGGAGTGAGTGCCTACTTGTGCAGCAACCTTAGGGTCATGGACCTATATATAAGGAAGAGAGCCCTATCTATTCTGATCGAAGAAGTACACCAAAGGACTAGAAGAAGAAGACCAGGCCATAGGCCAGGGTAATTGCCGTTGATGTACTGTGAGCTGCATGGCAGGTAAGATCGGTCTCTGCACCTCCACGTTCCCCATAACAGGAGCCTCTGTGGGGGACTCAGCGGCAGACACGCCACCGTCCAAGAGGAGCCACTCCCAACGCTGTGTTGCCAGTCCCATGCAATCTGGAGAAGAAAGATTGACATGCTTATAACCTACCCTGGGACAAAAGTGTTGGGGAAGGAGGGGGATTATCACTGATTTCTTGCTAACCACCCTTTTCTCACCCCACCAAATAAATGTTCGTTTTAAGAATCTGGGTGTGATCATTTTTATTTCAATGTGCTCACTCAGGCAATTTATAGGAGAGGAACAAATAACCTGTTTTTACAGATGAAATAGTCTTATCATTGATTCCCTAGGTCTAGTGCTGAAGTCATCTGATGAAACATAAGTCAAACACATCAAGGCATGTTTTCTTGAACCCTACTGAATGTATAGATCAGATGGAAACCCATAACTTTACTGATGTCTGAGAAGGAGGCATGCAGATTTCCTAATGGCTCATGTTGTTTATCTGCCCTCTCTCAATAGGTGGCTTCTCCTAGCAAGATCTTGATTAGACTCCATACCCTGTGAGCCCGGGACATCCTTTAAGGGGTGCTTGCATCATCACACAGTCATTCTCAATTCTGTCATTTAAGACACTGGGTATGTTGTCTAGAGTAATCTATGTCCTATTCAGGACCTTAAGACCAGTCCTCACGAAAACAAATTAATCTGAAAAGTGTGATTGATTTGAGGAACATAAATAGGCAAACCTTTCTGTCTCCTTGTACACCAGTATAAATGCAACCTCAGAAGACCAAAAAAGAAAAGCACAACCATTCTAAGTTTGAGCACGAGAGGCTAATGCTTACCAGTGTGGGGAGTGATGTTAGTTAGCTTGTCTTCGTTTTGTCCTGAGGAAGCGCCAGGGGATATGTTTGCTCTCTAAGGATTTTAGGGGGTGGAAAAAAAACCCCTGTAGCCCTCAGTTACAAAAATGAAAGGAATTCTAAGTGAAGCAGAAAGCTACCATGAAACAAGAAATGTTCATGGATAGCAATGATTAAACTGAGCAAATATCCTCCAGGTGTGAAAGATTAAATCTTTGTCCCTTCATGCTGTGGCCCTGGTGCCAGCTGACTGCTTCTTGCCCTAGGGTACTGCCAAAGAAACACTGAAGGTCTCTTTCACCTAAAAAAACACAAAGGCCAGTACTTTAATTTAGTGACTGGCAAAGGAGTTGTTGTTAGGTTTAATATATGATAGTTTCAAGTTGTGATTCAAAAAGAACCAGGAGGCTATTTCTTTGCTTGCAAGTAAATGGAAAATCTTGCTATTAATAGGATCAAAGAGAGCACCACAGCTAGGCAAGCATTTGTTGCTGGCTTCTCTGAGACTATTGGGAGATCTAAAAATGTGGGCTCAGGGAGGGGAAAGACCACAGAAAGAGGCAAATAAAAAGTTCAGTGGTGATATAACAAACACAGAGAGGAAACAGGAAGAATTCAAGCCAAAAAAAGATAGCATTAATGATACAAGCTCATTAAGAGCTTCAGTTGAATCACCTTTGTTTACATTCACATAAGCAGTAGTTTGTTACTATATTAGTATTATCCAGTATCACTCCAGAAGTCAGGATTTTGTTTGAATTAGGCCAAAGTGGACTTCTGAATGTATTTTTTCAGTATTTCTTGGAGGAAATGCCATTCTTTTTACTGATAATTATAAAATCAGTGTTTACAAATTTTCTGATTTCAGTTATAGTCATTATGATAAGTTTAGACTAATTGTTTTGGATTGTTATTATAGTATATACATAAATGTAATCATTATCTGCCTAAACATTTTGCAACAATATACTTTTTATTTAAACATACAGTAACACTTTCTTTATCATGTATAAATCAACCATTTTAAGAATAAAGGATATAAAGGCAGTTCCCCAGGAGCTGACATAGTTCTATAGTTCTATGGATTTTTTAAAACAGTGTTTATTAACTTGGACTTTGAATTTAACTTATAGCATGTGGCACTTGTGATTTTATACTTATATCCTTTAGATTGAGTTTCTTCTTTAGTGTAAAGTGTAACCATGAACTGAAGTGTTTAATGACTGAGCATCTCCTGGCTGACTTGCTGTCTGGTTTTTGTCACTGCTAAACCACACTTACCAATGAAGTCTGCTTCTCAGGTAGCCTTCTATACCAGTTCAGAGCATTTCTGAAAACATTAGTGATCTCTAGAGCCTTCTTACTCCCTTGCCACAAAATCTAGACTTTTCTACCCATTTTCAACTCCCTGGGCTAGAAGTAGTTCTTTTTTAAAAAAATTTTTTTATTTTTTTAAGATCTTTATTGGAGTATGATTGCTTTGCAATGTTGTATTAGTTTCTGCTGCGCAACAAAGTGAATCAGCTATATGTATACATATATCCCCATATCCCCTCCCTCTTGCGTCTCCCTCCCACCCTCCCTATCCCACCCCTCTAAGTGGTCACAAAGCACTGAGCTGATATCCCCATGTGATGCAGCTGCTTCCCATTAGCTATCTATTTTACATTTGGTAGTGTGTATATGTCAATGCTACTCTCTGACTTTGTCCCAGTTTACCCTTCCCCCTCCCTGTGTCCTCAAGTCCATTCTCTACATCTGCGTCTTTATTCCTGTCCTGCCCTTAGGTTCATCAGAACCATTTTTTCTTTTAGATTCCATACATATATGTTAGCATACGGTATTTGTTTTTCTCTTTCTGACTTACTTCACTCTGTATGACAGACTCTAGGTCCATCCACCTCACTACAAATAACTCAATTTCGTTTCTTTTTATGGCTGAGTAATATTCCATTGTATATATGTGCCACATCTTCTTTATCCATTCATCTGTCGATGGACACTTAGGTTGCTTCCTTGTCCTGGCTATTGTAAATAGTGCTGCCATGAACACTGTGGTACATGACTCTTTTTGAATTATGGTTTTCTCAAGGTATATGGCCAGTAGTGGGATTGCTGGGTCATATGGTAGTTCCGTTTTTAGTTTTTTAAGGAACCTCCATACTATTCTCCATAGTGGCTGTATCAATTTACATTCCCACCAGCAGTGCAAGAGGGTTCCTAGAAGTAGTTCTTTTTCATGAAGAAAAATACAAAGGCTTCCACATCTTGGTTGCCTGATGTGTATGTTTTTGTGATTCAGTATGACTTCTGATTTGAACCAGGAGGAGACTAGAGAGCAGTGTTGGTTATTTCAGTGTTAGTACAGAAACCTCTCATGAGTTCATACATGTTATAAAATTGTCTCTAGTTTTAAGGGGTTACCATCTTTTCTTGCTCTAATACTAGTTTCACAGTCAAGTCTTACTCATTTTCTCGTTTTCGGTATTCCCAATAAGATTACCAACCAAGTTAGCATTCATGCACTTGACAAAGAGTAACTGAGGGCCTGCAGGCCCTCCTTGTTCTAGGAATTGTAAATAGGTCAGTGGAGACAAAAAATAGTCCCTTTCCTCATGGAGCATACGTGATTGCCAAGGTGGCTAAGGTTGTGTAGTGTAAGTGCCTGACAACAAGCTTTTGATGGTGGAGGCATCCATTTCAAGGACCTCCATCTTTTTTTGGGGGGGGGGCATGCTGTGAGGCTTGTGGGATCTTAGCTCTCCGACAGGGGATTGAACCCACACTGAAGCAGTGAAACCGCTGGACCGCCAGGGATTTCCCAAGGGCCTCCATCTTGACTAGACCTACAGCTACTAGTAAAACACCTAGATAAGAAGCCAGGTTGCCCCCACCCATGGTTTCCCCTTTAGAAGATGCCAGGTAACCTAGATAACAGACTGTTCACTCAAGTGACTCCGTTTCTCCCTTTCCGAGCCCTAATTCCCCCTCTCATGTTTTAAATTCGCCTTTAAATAGTGAACCTGTGAAACCCTAGGCACCCTACCCTCAACCCCAGTAAAGGCAGAGCCCCAGGAGCTTTCTTCTCTCTCTCTCTCCTCCTGACTTCACTGTATGGCCCTTGGTGTGCCGTGTACCCTCCAGGACCTGTGAGTAATAAACCTTGTTTTTTCCTGATGGTTATTGCTGAGGTGGGTCTTGTATTCATAATAAGAACCACAGCAGCAGGTCCAGCCACAGCACTGGCTCTGGTGTGGAAGTGTCTCTGGGGGCTCCTACAGGTAGTTTGGGCCCAGGTAAGTGCCTCAGGCATTCCTAGCCAACAGCATCTCTATAGAGAGGCGGAGACGGACATGAAACAGGTTATTTGTCAACCAGAATCAAAATCGGCTGAATGGGAAATGCATTGTCAGAGGACAGTGGGCAAAATCCTGTCTTGTTCCTGGAGAACCTTCATAGATTTGCATCTTGTGGGTAGAAAGATTTTTTGCCTGGGTTTAGGAGGTACTGTGCAGCACACATCAAGGAGCTCTATTGAGCGCCGACAGTGTACCGCAGACCAATTAAGTCAGAATCCCTAAGGGCGGCTCACAGGCATTTATATATATGTATAGCTCCCAAGGTAACTCCACTTTCCAGTCAAGGTTGGAAACCATTGTATTAGAGTTACCTGTTTGTTAAAGCAAAAAAAACAAGCGAAAATATATTTTACTGTAAATTAATTTTTTATGAGATGAAGAATGTTATCAAAAGCAGCATTAATGAAAAGGAGAACCTCCCTCCTACCCGTTCACCCCCTGCCTTTTTTTTCTTTTTTTCTACCTTATTTTTTTTCTTACTATTTTTTTTGTCTCAGCTGACAGTAGCTAATTCAGAATCAAATAGGCAGGAACTCATTGGAAACAAAGCTAAAAAATTCAGAGTAGTAGCTCAGATAGAGGTATGATTGTGGTACCTTTCCATATACTTTTCATCATTCTGTAAAATCATTTCCATTTTTATCTATTTCTTCAAAAAATCCTAAAAAGCTTTAAGACCTATGCCAGTTGTCACTATCCGCAGGAAACTAGAATTAATCGTAGACAACAGATTTCATAGCACCCTCCTCATAGCACCAAAATGTTGTAATTGCATTTTGGTCAAACTTTTGTCATATTCAATAGTAATAGTTTATTTAATGTTGCTTTTTCCACTACTCTGTGAGCTCCTTGATATTGCTTCTCTTTATTACACTCGTTTCATCTATAACAGTATCTGAAATGTTACAGATTTTATTAAATGAAATTGATGAATAATGCTTGTATTGTAGAGGTTATTTTTAGAGAACTCTATTAAAATTAAGAAACTTGAATCTAAATGGTATTGAGTTTCTGTTGAAAAAGAAAGTACAAATCAGTATAAAGAAATCTGTCTCATATTTGCATGTTTGACTTTTCCAGATGTCCTCACAAGTGAAAAATTACTGCCAGTGCCAATGATGAGTGGGCACATTTACTGTTCAATTTGGGAATCAGTAGCTGATTGAAAGTAACGTTAACTTTTTCATTTAGAGCTGTGAGACTAGATCTCCTTGCACAAATTTCCGACCTATGGCTGGAATAAAAGAGAAAGTTCTTTATGAAGATAAGTGAGATGGTATCTGAGTTTCACTGAGCATTTTTTAGTTCAAAAGTGAAAAGTATCAAACTGGATATCATACAACACTTTGACCGCCAAAAAAATCAGTGAAAAATAGTATTAGCTTTCTGGATTCTTTCTACAGCAATGCCATCTGGAGTTGAAAATACTTTTCTGGCAGAGGTAATAGGAGAGTTCATGACTGGAATGCTGGGGAATGGGTTCATTGTACTAGTTAACTGCATTGACTGGGTGAAGAGACCAAAGTTCTCATCAGCTGACTGCATCCTCACCGGCCTGGCAAGCTCCAGAATCAGTCAACTTTGGAAAATGCTATTTGACTCGTTTGTACTGGTGTTATGGGCACATCTATATGCCATTGATAAACTAGCAAAAAATTTTTGGACCCTGTCCAATCACCTAGCTACCTGGTTTGCTACCTGTCTAAGTGTTTTCTGCCTCTTTAAAGTAGCCAGTTCCTCCCACCCCTGCTTCACCTGGCTGCGGTGGCAAATTCATAGAGTGGTACTTGTGCTTCTGATGGGGTCTTTGTTCTTACTGTTTTTGAACTTTGAATTAGTAGATGCGTTTAATGGTGTCTGGACTAATGTCTACAAAATATATGAAAGAAACTCAACGTGGCCCTCAGATGTAAGTAAAACTCTTTATCTTGACATGTTGATTTTCACCTTCATCTGTTTAATCCCCTTTCTTCTGTCCCTGACCTCATTGCTCTGTTTATTCCTCTCCTTGATGAGACACACCAGGAATTTGCAGCTCAGCCCCAGCTCAAAGGACTTCAGCATAGAGGCCCATAAAAGAGCCATGAAAATGGTGATGTCTTTCCTCCTCCTCTTCATGGTTCACGTTTCTTCTATCCTATTAACAGGTTGGGTTTTCCTTAAACTGCAGAAACATCAAGCCAATTTGGTTGTCATGTTAACTTTGACTCTTTTTCCTTCAGGCCACTCATTTATCTTAATTTTGGCAAACAGCAAGCTGAGACAAAATGCCTTAGGACTACTGTGGTATCTTAACTGCCACCTGAAAAAAGTGAAACCTTTAGCTTCATAGACTTTTCCAGAATCTTCTATATTCCAAGAGAACTGAATTAATGAAGAGACATTGAAGATCCATTTTAACTTCTGTTTTTCTCACTGGACTCTTTTAGATACTATTACGCCTCACAAATTTTCCCTAGAATGGCCTACAAACTAACAATCTACTCACATAGGTGAGTAGATTTTTTAAAAGCGAACATCATTGTCATCGTAACACTTTCTAGTAACAAGAAAATATTAGAGACAATATGAATATAAAATATGTAATGCAATATGTAGTCATTTTATATATGCTGGAAAACATTTACTACAGTCATATGTCAGGAAAAAAACCCGTGATTATTTAGACATGAAAATCCTTTCCAAGGTAGAGTAGGTGAAATATTTGTACAATATTAGGTTAAAAATAAATCAAGGAATAAAAATTTTGTAAGCATGGAATCTTAAAATGGCAGACGTAACTTTTAAAACAAAGGAGCAGACTATCATTAGGGATCCAAGCTAGACTAGCCACTACCTTTCTAGAATAAGAAAAAAATCAACTGAATTTATAAAATGGTACTGAATAATTATCCCTAAGTGTATAATAATACTTATATGTCTACTTTGACACGGAATTTTTTTTTTTTTTTTTTTTTTTTTTTTTTTTTGCGGTACGCGGGCCTCTCACTGCTGTGGCCTCTTCCGTTGCGGAGCACAGGCTCCGGACGCGCAGGCTCAGCGGCCACGGCTCACGGGCCCAGCCGCTCCGCGGCACGTGGGATCCTCCCGGACCGGGGCACGAACCCGTGTTCCCTGCATCGGCAGGCGGACTCTCAACCACTGCGCCACCAGGGAAGCCCGACACGGAATTTTTATGGGGTGTGTGTGTGTGCATCTAAGGATTATATGAACAGTAATGTCCCTGGTCAGAGAGGATAAAAACAACCAACTCACCAGAGATAAAAACAAAGTTTACAAGAGAATATCACATATTTGTAGAATTTTTGGACATGTTTGTGCGCATATATAGTGCTGAGTTGACATTTATAGTAATTTAAATAAAAGCAGCTTTAAATGTATATACATCTTAAGGCCAGCAGGTGGCAAAATTGTGCTTGCTAATGATATTACAATTTTGAATACAATAATTCATAATTTTGCTAGTAATTTCAGAGATTATAATTGTAAACATTTTTTAAAACCATAAAAAAATGAAGAAATTTTTGTTAGGACTTACAGTTGCCATAATTATTCAGTGGTAGAAGCAAACAAAACCCAAAAACAACATAGAAAATAAATGTTGAAAAGATGTTATAAATTAATTTTGATGGAGCAGTAGGTCAAGTCTGACACTAGGAAGAATGTAAGAACCAGAAAAGCTTTGTAAAGGGTACCCTTACTCCAGGTAACAGGGCTATGGGGTACTCTGATGTATCCACGATGATGATGATACATGTATATGCAGATCTCCATAAAGATTTAGATTTCTAAGCTGCATTCATTATGTTGGACACTATATAAGAAGTTTCCTGGGTGGGGGGAAGGGGAATTAGATGAAGGTGGTCAAAAGATACAAACTTCCAGTTATAAGAAAAATAAGTACTGGGGAGGTAATGAACAGTATGATGACTATAATTAACATTGCTCTATGGTGTATTTGAAAGTTGCTAAGAGAGTGGATTGTAAAAGTTCTCATCACAAGGAAAAAGACATCTTTTTTTTGGTATTCATACTAGATGATGGATGTTAACTAAACTTACTGTGGTAATCATTTTGCAATGTATGTAAATCAAATTGTTATGTGTATACCTTAAACTTATACAGTGCTGTGTGTCAATTATATCTCAATAAAACTGAAAGAAAAAATAAATTTCCTAATGGTTGTCACTGGGATTATCTTGTTTTAGGTAAGGTGAAATTCTAATTATACTGGTTACAGTTAGATTCAGTACTGAGAATAATTTGATTTAGAATCCCTTTCAGTAAAAAAGTTAAAAATTTTTGTACTTATTAGAAGTAAGCATAGTTTTAGTTTTTAGATTTACATTTCAGTGTTACTAAACTTTTCTTTAATGACCTATAAGATAAAAAAAGATTTAGGCAACTATGCGTAGCCCTGGGTGCTTATGAGTGGAATTTAGCAGTAAATGTCTCATTAGGATTAAGTTCTCCCTACTTATGTACTAATCTTGGAGAGGTGAAGCTATAAGAAGTAGAGGCCTGGGAACTTCCCTGGTGGTGCAGTGGTTAAGTATCTGCCTGCCAATGCAGGGGGCACGGGTTCGAGCCCTGCTCCGGGAGGATCCCACATGCCGCGGAGCAACTAAGCCCCTGTGCCACAGCTACTGAGCCTGCACTCTAACGCCTGCGAGCCACAACTACTGAAGTCCACGCGCCTAGAGCCCATGCTCCGCAACGAGAAGCCACTGCAATGAGAAGCCTGCGCACCGCAACAAAGAGTAGCCCCTGCTTGCCACAAGTAGAGACAGCCCGCGCGCAGCAGCGAATACCCAACGCAGCCAAAAATAAAAAATTAAATTTAAAAAAATTGAAAAAAAAAAAGAAGTAGGGGCCTATTCCACATAATAGAAGCAAAGAAAATAACTATAAAAAGATGAAGTCTGGGTTATGGGCTGGGCATTGTCTACCAGTGTATTTATTGTCTTCTCCCTATTAAAATGGCATTTAGAGATTAAGTTCTGTGCCTCTCCTTTCCATAAGAAGAAGCCTGTGTTAGAGACCCCAGCCTTGATCCAAGAAAAGCTACTAGTATCACATCCATAGCTAGTCTCATGCAATCTGGAGAGAACTGGATCCTATTCTAAAACCAAATTATTGGGAAAATAAAATGATTGTCCATGCTTTCTTGCTGATCACTTCCCTCCAAAATAAACATTTTATAGTCGAAGTAATGAGTTTTTTTTGTTTGTTTGTTTGCCCACACCTGAGATCAGGAGTGTTGCAAATAACCTGTTTCTAATGTCAGAAGAGGCTTATATCTGAGCTCTGTCCTAGGCCTAGAACTTAAACTGAGAAGATATTTTAGTGTTCAAGCCATGTTGTCTTGAACTTTACTGAAAGAAAAGGTCCCAGTAGAAATACGCATGGATGGATACAGAACGTGGTAATGTTGAATCTCTGGTGGTTCAGGTGTTGTGTCTGCTGCTCTTGATTAAACCTCATGTCCTCCAAGGCAGGGGCTTTCATAACTGAAGTACAGAAACCAGGGGGGCACCTGCAAAACCCATTCTTCCACAGTTCACCCACCTTGACATTGGTTAGGGCTGTCTATCAAGATCTATGTCTTGTGCTGGACTGCCCAGAATAAACCAGATGGGTTTAAATTACAGATCAGATGGGTGCTTTGATAAATTTTTAAAAAGACAATTTTTTTTTTGGAGGGGGATTATGTGAAGGAATAAAAGCTCGGGTGACAGATGGGTTATTTTCAACTTTAGCAATTTGGAGGGACACCAACGTAGATATGGCTTCAGAAGACTAGGCACTATCTTGACTTGTATGTTAGTACCTCTGTTTCTTAGACCCAGGTTTAAATGAGTTAGTTTTAAAATAACTTCTTTTCCCTTCCATATGGATCTAACCTCACCTCTAAATTTTAAGGCTTCTATTAATTGTACTCGTCTTTGACTGCAGTTTGAGATGCTTTTTATCAATTAAAAAGCTAAAAGTCTTTTGAAAAACAGCTTTTTTAAAATTAAACATCGTTTTGTTTCTTTATCTGTTGGACACAATCTCTATTACTGTGCCAATGATTTTAGAGCCAGGATGTTCTAAGTACAGTATTTCCTTAGTGGTTTTTGCTTTTTCATTGTGATGATTTATTTTTCATTTTGGTTCATATGAAAAAGTATACCCACTCTCCCTCACCCAGTATATGAAAGATCTCCATTCTGCTTTATTTTTCACTGACCGCACTCCATCACCTTACTGTGAATAAATCCACTTGGTGCTTGAAAGCCATAAGGATGAGCAAGAATTTCCAATGTTCACTGCAGATCCCTAATTAGGACAAAAACTGGCAGGGTGCCCTCAGATGTACTGCAACAAAGATGTACTTCACTAAGAATTCCAGTGTTTCTTCATTTGTTGCAGGCACCAGGAATGTCCTTTGGCCTTTCAGTTCTTCCAAGAGCATTGCTGAGATTTGTATTAGTGAGGAGTGGGGGTGGAGAGGAGTTGGTTTCAGCTGCAAAGGATTAATGACCTGACCTGGGGTAATCCTGCTGGGCAATAGGCTATCATGTGTTCAAGAGCTGAAATTGCAAGGAAGTTCCCACACTTGGGGTAATTCAAGAAATAGACTGATGTGACTCAATCCAGCCCAAGTGTTGGAAATTCTGATAGCTATTGAAGGGATTCTTTCCTTGGTCCACTGTGTTTGGAATCTTCCAAATCTACTCCTCAGACTACCTTCCAGGCATTAGGATTTTCCTCTCCTTCTTTTGTACCTATATTCATAAACTTTCTATTCCGCCACCACTTTATGTCTCCATGTGTAAGTTCTGTTTTCTTCTTGACTCTATCAAATGCTATTGATTCTCCAAGAAAAGTCTCCATTAAAATAGGACTGTAGAATTTTGTAACCGGGAATTTAGTTCAGCCTCCTTAGGACAGCGATGACTTAGCTTCAAAATTCATTTTACCTGATCTCCACTCTGTCATGGGAAGGAAAGTGTTTTCTTTCCATCCTAGGGGAAATGAATGTCCTTTCCTCTGTGTCCTCCATCGCCTTCACCCCTCTTCCCCACAAATAGGCCAAATGGCTTTAGGCATCAGAGTATAAAATACTCGAATTTAATATCAAATAATGTTAAATATTTATATTCTAATACAAAAGGCCCTCAATAATTATATTAAAAAAAGATCCTCAAGTATTACTCAGGTAATACTTCTGTTTGAGAATTTAAGAAAAGTGACAGGATTATTCAGAATTACCTATACATGTAAAAAAAACTGAATCCCTCATCAAATGTATCTTTAGTAATAAACTTGAGATGCACTTGTGGTTTGGCCAGTTACTATGCCCTTGGGAAAGTCACTTAACCTCACTAAATCCTAGTTTCCTTACCTGAAAAAATGATGATGAAAATATCTTCCTCATAGGGTACACGTGAGGATTATGATCATGTAAGTAAATAACTTTTCATAGTTCCTGGTATTAAAATCTCAATAAAATTTTAAAAACATGCTGATAAGTGATAGTTTTTTTTTTCAAGATTTTTTTTTTTTTTTGATGTGGACCATTTTTAAAGTCTTTATTGAATTTGTTACAATATTGCTTCTGTTTTGTTTTGGTTTTTTGGCCGCAAGGCATGTGGGATCTTAGCTCCCTGACCAGGGATGGAACCCACACCCCCTGCATTGGAAGGCAAAGCCTTAACCACTGGACCACCAGGGAAGTCCCAATGATACATTCTTTTAGCCAACTAATCATAAGTATTTTTACCCTCAATTTTAAAATTCTTAAATAAAAATATCTTGCTCCCTAACCCTTAGGTTATGTGTTTACTATGATCACTATTTCCCTTTAAACTATTAAAGTCTCCAGTCCCCCAGCATTCTTGTCAGTTGCACTGCATAAACAAGTGTTTTTCTTTATTGATCAGAATTATGCCACCTCTTTGCTTCTTCAAGTTTGAGATCTCTGGGCCAATCAATATTCTTCAAGGCCTGAAAAAGCTTGATTTATGGGAGAAATAAAGTAGATGACTTTAGTATCAGGGACAAACACATCTTTATTTATTGACTGCTAAGTGTAGAAAAACCAACTAATTTGGCATTCATTCAACGATATTTACTCACATTAGGCAATGCTCTAGGCTGGGGATTGAGAAAATCTTTGGCTTCATGGATGTGACCTGGAAGGATGCCAGAAGGAATAAAATTCCTTGTAAATTACAATAGTAAGTGGTTAATAGTAAGTAGGGCAAAAATCTTGTTTTCTCCCGTGGGAAACTTTACTGAGTTGTATCATGTAGGAAGAAAAATACACATCTGGTTTTAAGAGCAATTGTTAAGAATAAATGGTAAATCATGGAGTTTTCATTCAGTTCCTACTATATATTTGCTGATATTACAGGCTGTAAAATTCGACAGGATACAGTACCTTCCCTCACAGGGCTTCTAAAATAGTTGGAGAATATAATAATAAATCTGCTAAAATGCCTTAATTTCTTCAGTGTAGCAAAACACTAATATGAAGAAAAAAAGGTTGAGGAAGGCACATGTTCATTAGCAACCCAAATGGAGCATCCCTGTATGTCACCATTCCAGGGCTAATGGCAGCCTCATTCTTTTGTGTTACAAATTGGGACATTAGTGCCTCTAGGAAATAGTGATGCCCACCATTTGTCAGCCCATTGGCAATACTGAATTATTTCATTGATCAAATTACATTTCTGATATTTTAGACTAAAATGTTTTAGTCCCTGCACTTTCACAGCAATATGTAATTACCAAGGGAAGAGATCATAGTCCAGGAAACCTGTCTTCTTGGATATTCTTTAAAAAACTACATCTGATAATTAATGCACAATTAAGCACAAATAAGGAAGCCTATGAAAATGGCATAGGTTGATATTAACACAGAGCTTTAGATGGATTAAAAGAAATGATCTCTAATCTGGTCAGGAGCATCTGGGAAAAACTTAATGGAAAAAGTGATGTCTAAGTTCAGCCTTAAAACACAGGTAAAGTAACCATAAGTCAAAAAAAAAAAGGTGCAGAAGAAAGTGTACGTAGAAAGATGAAGATGTACTCTAGTTTGGCTGGAGACAAGGAATGAAGGGTAGGAAGAAGTTACTCAAAGCAAGACATTGTGCTACAGGGGGCACTTATTTTATATTCCTAGAGTACACTTGTTTGTTGGATACAATTAGTGGAATACAGAACACTACAAATAGTTTAAATCTTTACTTTGGCAAATAATTGCCCCTTTCAGCTCAAATGTCTCTTCCTGGAGGGTCTTGCCTACACCCCCATTGTCAGTAATCTACAAACCTCCTTCAGTACTAAAACCCTCCAATGGAAAAGCAGGCACTCCATATGAGAGTTTTAAGTTTTATTCACAAGTTAATGAAATATTCTGTTAAAACAAATACTCTTTACTGTGTACAGTATGTATCAAGCACTAAGTCAGGCTTATTTTTAATTCTTGACTGATCTTTCAAGGTGGGTATTTTTACTCTCATTTAATAGAACTGAGAAAACTGGGGTTTAGGCAGATTAATGGGCTCACCTGGATCACAAAATTAGTTTGTGTTAACAGAGGTCTGCCTGATATTGATATATATATATATATATATATATGTATGTATGTATCTTCACACACACACAGACACACACATGGCTAAGAAAAATCACCGTTACTGTTAGACTGGTAGTGAAAAACAGCAGTCCTCCACCTTTCTCTGTCTATCCCTGATTTTCTTTCTCCAGAGACTACCAATTTTAACTCTTAGCTATTTCTTATTGTACTCTTTCTAAGTGACAAGTTATACTGCTTTTTTAAAATCAACTTTTCTATATCAGATCTTGATTGATTCTCCCCCATTACATATACATCTCTCTCTTCTCCAATCCTTCCAATGTTACCTAATAATTTGTTACCTGTATTCAGTGTTTATATAATTATAACTGGCTTTATATGATGAGTAGTAACATTCTTCACAGTTGAGTTATGCAGTGTAGCTCTTGAAAATTTTTTTAATTTTTCCCGGGGTTCATAATTGCCTCAGCTTTGCTTCCTTAATTAGAAAAAATTTTGCAGACCACTAATTCGTCTCCAGACTCTCTGAAATCTAAAAATCTCGACTCTATATTCAAATACATCAGGTAATGAGACATTCCACCCTAACTCTAACCTCTAGGCATTTCTTGTTGACCTCATGCTGTTCTCCCCTCCTCTTCTCTCTTTCATATAGTTACATTTTAGCAACTTTATGGCTACTCTTTAAATAATAAAATGCCCTCTTCCCCCATCGACAACAGAATTTTCCTCTCAGCTTCCCACTTTAAGACACCATTACCATTCCAGGTACCCTCACTTTTACGCCATCAAGGCTGATAACATGTGCATTCAACTTTGTAACTGTAAGTATTCTCTTAAAAAGATGAAAACCATAAACAGCATTTACATTATTATGATTATTTAAATGTTATTCAATAAGTCGCCAAGCTTTGTGCTATGACTGGATTTCCTTCTCTTTGGCTCCAAGATTTTGAACTGCATGTTACTCATAGGGACACTGAAATAGAGTCCACTTTCTTACACTCCCGCTGTTCAAAATCCTGCAGCATTTTACATTGTTTGGTATTTGAAGGATGTGTTTCCTGTACAGTTTTTTTCACTGAAAGCTTCTGATCGTCATTGTTTTTTCTTGTGGTATGAAGAAATATATGCCCTCCACAGCATATCCTTAAGACCTCCAGCTTCTCACTCATTCAGCGTCCTGCTTATATTCCAGTCTCATACTCCCGAAATTTACTCATTAAATTAATATGGACCATGAGCTTGTTGTACATTTTTGTCCTGAAAATTTTAGTACCTTTCCCTTTTTGTAATACAACCTGTTCGTCCCGTTTTTGTTTTAAGGATGCACAGCTTCTTAAATATTGTCGTGGGTCTTAACTGAAGTTCTTTCTCGGCTCCCGGAATCGCGTATCTCCTCTTCCTAATCTCGCCAAGGTCTCGGTGACAGTACAGGAGCTCGGCTGAGAGCGGAGAGCACAACCGCGGAGGGAGCCCAGGCACTCTCGCGAGACAGCGGGACTCCTCGCCCTCAGCTCCGCGGCGCCGCGGGGCCTCCTGGGAGTCCGCCATAATGCAGGCCCGGGATGCTGGCGGCTTCCTCAGGGCTCTAAAAGTGTACCTGCAAGCGGATGTTGAGGACCACGGAGCCCGCGATGTAGAAGTACGGGAAGTTCATGCGCAGCTGCCAGGCCAGCTCGAAGAAGGCGAGGAGGGTGCGGGAGAGCCCCTTGCAGAAGACTCCGTACGAGCCGGGGGCCGCGGCCAGGCTCGAGGCCTTGAGAGCCAAGGATGACGGAGCCGCCGCGGTGGCCATGGACGCGGTGTCGCCGCTCGCCAGGTGCGGTGCCTGGAGCGCAGGGTGACCGTAGACCCCGCGGACCCCCCGACTGACGGCGGTGACCGGGAGGGGCCGGGGGCTAAGCGGCCGCTGGGCTCACACTCGCGCCTGACGTAGCCGCGGCTGCTTCCCTAACGGCGGTGAGGCGGGGGCTGCGGCTGGCGCTCCGCCCCTTCCTGTCTGCTGCTTAAAATGATATTCAGCGTTTAGCGTTTTAACTCTTGGTAGGTCGGGAACGGGTTATTTATTTACATATATGCCATGCAGTTATTTTATACAGCATATACGAACAGCCTTACCGATACTGTTTTCACTTTAAAATGAAAGGAAGCTAAGGAAAATTCTGGAACTTGCCCTAGGAGCTTGCATTAAAACTCGGGTTAGTCTGCTCTGTGATCTGGACTACTAGCCAGGAATCTTACCTATTCGATTCCGTAACATTAATAATAGGGCAAGGTGATCTCCTTACATAAGCAAGTTTGGGTACAAAGTCTCCGTATTTATAACATGCTTTAACTTAAAGGATCACAATCTCAGGCAGTGGATTTCCTATGTATTAGGACGATTTCAGGTGCAAGTGTTAGAAATTACACACTTATTTAAGCAAACACACACATATCCACATGTATAAAACTGTATAAAACTCAATTGTGTATCCCCAACTAGAATTTCTTTTGCTACTTTGCTACCAGTACCAACCCAGAAACTAGACAGCACCTAGAGGAACTGATAACTGCTCACTCAAGACAACTTCTAAAATACTGGTATAGAGACTGAAGAGTATCGTAAGATAAATGACAACTCAGACCAGTAGATGTATCGTTTCCACATAGAAGTACAATTTATCCTTTCTGAAAATTGAAAGAATGGTAGAGGTATTCAGGGTCACAGAAGTCATTAAGCCCCTGAATCTTCCATTTCCAACCACATAAAACTATGTGGACTCATTCTCTTCCAGCATTCTGCTCTTCGCTCCCCTCCCTCCCCCCTAGCTCTTGTTAACTCCATGAAAACCAGATCTTTCATTCTGAGCCCACGGGGAAAACAGCAGCCGTTTATCAGTATTTATAACATGGCTAGGTTGATATCCTGTTCCAGTTGGAAAGGAATAGGCACAGAAGATCAGTCATGAAGCTCCAACTCCTACTTGTTAATGCTGCAGAGCTGACAAAAAGATTTCTATCAGGTGAAAGTGACAGTGGAGAGTGGGATAGGATCAGTATTTTACATGATTGTGTTTTTTATTCTGTCCCTTTTAGACTTGAATGACTGATCCACACTTTTTGCTAAGTAGGCACACATAAGTAAGCTTCAACAGGAACACGTCTTAAACCATTTCTCCAGATGATGCTTCATTGACTCTTTAACTTGGCCTTCCTTTCCAAATCTTTCTTATCCCCTTATTGTTGACCCTGTATTCCCAATTTAGTACTTTATTTTTTCTCCTTTAAAGTAAATGTTTATTGGGAAAGTCAAGTCTGCTGAATTTACAATGATTTGCTATTAAATCATCATGAAGCTTAAAATCCCCAGAGGTCATGCTCATCTTTTCATCACACACATTGCTTTTCATTTTCAGGAGGCCTAGACAGGCTCTGAAAAGTAGTTCGTCTCACTGGCTTTCACATCAGTAGGGCCAGGAATGCAACCTAAAGCTCCTGGTAGAGCTCTACCTAGGGAGGAGATCATACCAAGATCAAATGTAAGTGCTTCATTTCTTTTTTTTTTTTTTAACATCTTTATTGGAGTATAATTGCTTTACAATGGTGTGTTAGTTTCTGCTTTATAACAAAGTGAATCAGTTATACATATACATATGTCCAGTTTAGTACTTTTTAATGGCTTGTTTGGTTTAATGATGCTTTGAAAAAGTTTAAAGGTAAGCTGCAGCAGGTCTGCAAATTCTCAGCTCCTTTTGTAAAGAATTTGCCAATATAAGGGTTCTATTATATTAAAAAAAAATGCATTCAGGCTGCAAGGATTGGATCCAGACGATCCAAGCCTAAACACAAGAGAAAAATTACAACTCAGTGAAAGAGTCTGTCCCACATTTGCAGGCTAACAGATTGAGTTTAGCCTTTCAGTAGGCATCACATCAGGAACCGTTTGATGTTCAGTGGAAACCTTTATGTAGGTTTAATAAACTCAGTGAAAGAAAAACAAATTGTAACATACGATAACAATGATTAGATCCCATAGTAACACTGCAATGTCTGGATCGAGACTGTACATACAAGCATCAGATTTGTGTCATACTGAAGCAAACCATTAGCTGCAACATCAGATTAAGATTTTTCCCTCTTGAGGTATCTAGAAAAATATCTGATGCAGGCATTGTTTCTGGACGCTTAGCTCTGAATCTCCTTCTGCAGACCTTGTAATACTTTGATACTCTCTCATAAATGCCTTTATGCTTAAAACCACCAGAATAGATTCTTTTAAAATAAATTTCAGTGAGTTCATGCTGACCTTTCCAATTCTAATTTTGTATATGTTTGTTTCTTTTTTCGAATGCTGCAAATTTTGGTCCCTAACAACAAAAAATTAACAATTATTTGTGTGCATCTCTGTGTATAATAGTTTCAAACTAACAATATGCTATTCTAACAACATAATTATTAAAAAAACAATTTAAGATTTCTCTTATTTAAGAATATATACTAATGGAGACAAAAAATAAAATTACCGTGTCTTAGCATCATTTGAAACAACTTTATTATTAAACCATCCACTATACAAACAAGTGTCTGCTTTATTTTGCATTTGATTTTTACAGATTGATAGTTCTTTTGATTTAATTTTGTCTATTATTATGTAATAAATTTTCATGGTACCAGAGTCAAAACTTGAAAACAAAGTATATTTAAAGAAGCCTAGTTTCTTTCCTGTCTCCTGATCTCTGTTACACTCCAAATAGGTAACCATTTAGAAAGCCTTCTGCACTTCCTTAGGCACTAGAAAGCCTTCTGCAGTTAGAAAGCCTTCTGTACTTCCTTAGGCACTAGATAGCACACTATACACATTGTTCTGCATCTTGCTGTTTTTCACTTAGACGTATAACTGGAGATGACTCCATGGGACTCTGTAACATCTTGCCCATTCCTTTCTACTGCTGAATATTATTCCATTTATCTCCTCTCTGCAGTTATTCATAGACCCAGGCTGAAGAAGTTTTAACCAATTTCAACACATTTTCTCTTTTTTTTTCAGCTTTATTGAAGTATAATTGACAAAATTGTAATATATTTTAGGTGTATGATGTGATGATTTGATATATATATACATTGTTAAAGGATTCCCACAATCAAGTTAATTAACACATAAATTGCCTCACATATTTACCCAACCCCCCTTTTATTTGTGTGAGAACACAAATTCAACTCTCTTAGCAAATTTACAGTATTATCAACTATAGTGACCATGTTATACATTAGATCCTCAGACCTTATTTGTATTATAACTGAAAGTCTGTACCCTTTTGCCAACCTCTTCTCATTTCCCCTAACCTCTGGCAATCACCATATCTTTCTGTAAATTTGGCTTTTTTTTTGTAAGATACCATATATAAGTAATACCATGAAGTATTTGTCTTTCCCTGTATGGCTTATTTCACTAAGCGAAACGCCCTCCAGTTTTACTCATGTTGTTGCAAACGGCAGGATTTCCTTTTTTTGGTGGCCGAATAATATTTGTGAGACATATATATTTATTTATTTCACATTTTTTAAATCCATTCATCCTTCTGTGGACACTTAGGTTGTTTTCATAGTTGGCTATTGTGAATAATGCTTCAATGAACATGGGAGTACAGATAACTCTAAGAAAATGATTTTGTTTCCACTGGATGTATATCCAGAAGTGGGATTGCTGGATCATATGGTATTTCTATTGTTAAGTTCTTGAGGAACCACCATACGTTTTTCCAACTGCCTGTACCCGTATACATTCCCATCAATGGTGCACTAGGGTTCCCTTTTTACATCCTTGCCAGCATTTGTTGTATCTTGCTTTTTGGATATAGACTTCCTAATAGATGTGGTGTCTCATTTGATTTGCCTTTCCCTGATCATTAGTGACGTTGAGCACCTTTTCATAAACCTGTTGGACATTTGTATGTTTTCTTTGCAAAAATGTCTATTCAGGTCCTTTACCCATTTAAAAAATCATATTCTTAGTTTTGTTTGTTTGTTTTTGTTTTCTTTTTTGCTATTGAGTTGTATGAGTGCCATGTATATTAACCCCTTATCAGTATAGGATTTGCCAATATTTACTCCCGTTCCAAAGGTGGCCTTTTCATTTTGCTGATGGTATCTTTTGTTGTGTGGAAGCTTTTTAGTTTGATGTAGTCCCACTTGTTTATTTTTGCTGTTGCCTTTGTTTTTGGTGTCAAATCCAAAAACTCATTGCCAAGACCAATGTCAAGGAACATTTTCCCTATGCTTTCTTCTAGGATTTTTATAGTTTCAGGTTTTAAGTTCAGGTCCTTAATTCATTCTGAACTGATTTTTGTGTGTGGTGTAAGATAGGGGTCCAGTTTCATTCTTTTGCAGTTGTGTATTCAGTTTTTCCAACACCGTTTATTGAAGAGACTCTCCTTTCCCCACCGTATATTCTTGGCATCTTTGTTGAAAATTAGTTGAGTGTATATGCTTATGTTTGTTTCTGGGCTCTCTATTCTGTTCCATTGAACTATGTGTCTGTTTTTATGCCAATACTATCTGTTCTGATTACTATAGCTTGTACTATGGTTTGAAATCAGGATGTGTGATGCTCCCAGCTTTGTTCTTTCTCAAGATTGCTTTGGCTGTTCAGGGTCTTTTGTAGTTCCATACGGATTTTAAGATTTTTTTCTATTTATGTGAGAAATGCTATTGTAATTTTGATAGAGCTTACATTCAATCTGTAGATCTCTTGGGGTGGTATGGATATTTTAACAATATTAATTATTCTGATTCATGAGCATGGAATAGCTTTCCACTTATCTGTGTCTTCTTCACCTTCTTCAATTTCTTTGAATGTCTTACAGTTTTCAGTGTACAGATCTTTCACCTCATTAGTTAAATTTATTCCAAGGTATTTTATTCTTTTTGATGCCGTTATAAATGAGATTGTTTTCTTAATTTGTCTTTCTGATAGTTCATTGTTAGTGTATAGTAATGCAACTGAATTTTGGATATTGATTTTGTATCTTGCAAGTTTACTGAATTTGTTTATTAGTTCTAGGAGTTTATTTGGTGGAGTTTTTATTTTTTTTAACATAATATGCCATCTGCAAATAAAGAGTTTTACTTCTTCCTTTTTTAAATATATACGTTTATTTAGTTTTGGCTGCATTGGGTCTTTGTTGCTTCATGTGGGCTTTCTCTAGTTGCAGTGAGCTGGGGCTACTCTTCGTTGCGGTGCGCAGGCTTCTCATTGCAGTGTCTTCTCTTGTTGCGGAGCACAGGCTTTAGGTGTGCGGTCTTCAGTAGTAGTGGCTCGCGGGCTCTAGAGTGCAGGCTCAGTAGTTGTGGTGCATGGGCTTAGTTGCTCTGCGGTATGTGGGATCTTCCCGGACCAGGGCTCGAACCCATGTCCCCTGCATTGGCAGGCGGATTCTTAACCACTGTGCCACCAGGGAAGTCCCACTTCTTCCTTTTCAATTTGGATGCTTTTTATTTTTTATCGTGCCTAATTGCCATGGCTAGGACTTTTAGTACTCTGTTGAATAAAAGTGGTGAGAATGGGCATCGTTGTTTTGTTTCTGATCTTAGAGGGAAAGCTTTTCACTACTGAAAAGCTGTGGGCTTGTCATATATGGCCTTTATTAAAGTTGAGATATGTTCCCTCTATACCCAGCTTGTTGAGAGTTCATCATGAATGGATGTTGAATTTTGTCAGATCCTTTTTCTGCATCTATTGAGATGTTCATACGATTTTTATCTTTCATTCTATCAATGTGGTGTATCACAATGATTGTTTTGTGAGTGTTGAACCATCCTTGCATCTGAGGAATAAATTACACTTGATCATGGTGTGTTATTGTTTTAATGTGCTGTTGAATTTGGTTTGCTAATATTTTGTTGAGGATTTTTTCATTTATGTTCATCAGGGATATTGACCTATAATTTTCTTTTCCAGTATTGTTCTTGTCTAACTTTGCTATTAAGGTAATGCTCATCTCATAAAATGAGTTGGGCAGTGTTTCCTCCTCTTCTATATTTTGGAAGAGTTTGGAAAGGATTGGTATTAATTCTTCTTTGAATATTTGGTAGAACTCACCAGTGAAGCCATCTGGACCATGACTTTTGTTTGTTGGGAGGTTTTTGATTACAGATTCAATCTTACTAGTAACTGGTCTGTTTAGATGTTCTATTTCTTCATGATTCAGTCTTGGTAGATTATATATTTCTATGAATTTATCAATTTCTTCTAGGTTATCTTAGAAACATTGGCATACAATTGTTCATAGTAGTTTCTTATGATCTTTAGTATTTCTGTGTTTCAGTTATAATGTTTCCTCTTTCATTCATAATTTTATTTATTTGAGTCTTTTTTTTTTTTTCTTAGTCTGGCTAAGAATTTGTCAATTTTGTTTATCTTTTCCAAAAAACAGGTATTAGTTTTATTGACCTTTTCTATGTTCTCTCTAATCCCTAGTTTTATTTCTATTCTTATCTTTATTATTAATATTTTCCTTCGTCTACTTACTTTGGATTTAGTTTGTTTTTCTTATTCTAGTTCCTTGAGGTATAGTTAGGTTTTTATTTGGTAACTTTCTTTTTTCTCTATGTAGGCATTTATTGCTATGAACTTACCTCTTAGAACTGCTTTTGCTGCATCAAGTTATGGTATATTGTGTTTTTATGTTTATTTGTCTCAAGATATTTTTTATTTCCCTTTTGATTTCTTTTTTGATCTATTGGTTGTTCAGAAGCATGTTGTTATTCTTCATGTATTTGTGAATTTTCCAGTTTTCCTCTTATTATTGATTTCTAGTTTCATACCATTGTGATTAGAAAAGATGCTTGATATGATTGCAATATTAAAGTAGTTAAGAATTGTTTTGTGGCCTAACAGGATCCTTCATGGAGAATGTTCCATGTGTACTTGAGAAGAATGGGTGGAATGTTCTGTAAATGTTAAGTCCATATGACCAGCATGTAGTATAAGCCCGATGTTTCCTTATTGATATTCTGTCTGATCTATCCATTGTTGAAATTGGATATTGAAGTCCCCTACTATTATATAGATTATCTATAGATAATATAGATTTCTACTTTGTGGTTGTCATGAGGCTTACATAAAACATATTTTTCACAGCCTATCTTAAGGTGACAAGAATTAACTTTGAAATCATACTGAAGCTCTGCAGTTTTACTCTCCTGCCCCCCCAACCATGTTTTATGTTTTTGATATCACAGTTTACATCTTTTTACTTTGTGTATCCATTAACAAATTATTGTAGTTATAGTTATGTGTTATATTTAATACTTTTGTCATTTAACATTAATATGAAATTTATAAGTGATTTATCCACCACCATTACAACATTAGAGTATTCTGAATTTAACTGTATGTGTGTGTATATATATATATATATAGAGAGAGAGAGAGAGAGAGAGAGAGAAAGAGATCTTTACCATTGAGATTTATACTTTCATATATTTTCCTGTTACTGATTAGCTTCTTTTGGTTTCAGCTTAAAGTGCAAATCAATAATTTCTGCAGTGTCTTTATTGTCCCTAAAAAATCACTTTGGCACGTCCCTATTCTTGGTTCTCAGTCTGTGAAGGTAAATGAGACATTGTTCCTGTTCTTAAGGAGCTCAGGATCTAATGGTAGATTTAGGTTGGATATTACAATGATCACTTTCAGAAAAGTGGCAGAAGGAGGTATTAGGAAAGCTCAGAGCAGGAGAGAAAAGGGAAGGCCTCATCCAGGAGATGCCATGTGAACTGGACCTTGGAGAGTGGAGGCTTGGGGGAAAGCAGAGTGAAATGGCTATATCTATACATATAGCATCACATTTTCAATGGTCTGGGACACTGAATAATCCAGTAAGGTTGAAGTGAATAAAACTGGAGAATGGTGGATTAGTTCCAGACTGCGAAGGATGTTGTGAATGGCAAACTGAATTTGTAATTTTATTTTTTGGGCAACAAAAAAGATTTTTGGAGAGTGGAGTAGCATGATCATTTCTTTGCCAGTACTTCAAACTGGGATATAAATTGGTTAACATAAAGTTTTGTCTTAGGAGGAGGGCAACCTGTTCATCAAGAGATTGATTTTAATGCGAGGAAACTGGAGGCTCCCTCTGGTGGGCTGCAATGTCTCTTTCAGATGACATTCAGAGAGAAGAAATGGGGCATAGAGCTCTGAACTCAAGATAATATTGCTAAGCATGCAGTTTTTAACCAGGAAAGCCAAGTTTTGGAATATCTTTCTGGAAAGAAAAGAAAGAAAGAAAAGCCCATGACGTTACATAGTTTACTTATGAACATCCTTGCCTGTTTGCTAGGCTTGTGTTATGCAAAACTGTATTGATTTGGGTATGAAACCATGAGCTTTGCTGTCCGGTATTTTGATTCAAATGATAGCAACTCATTATCTAGTAAATTACTGTCAATTATTTTTAATGTCTAGTGTTAGGAGGTTGATTGGTTTTTATTTTTTACTTTTTTCCCTCATGCTTTCAATAAATAATGGAAAATGGGAAAAGATCACAAATGGGACTGCTACCCTGCTTGCGTGGTAAAGAAAAAGCTGCTCATTTATTCCCGAATCCTCACCCAAGTCATTTCCAAATGTTCCTCTCTTCAGGCTTGTATATCTTCATACATTTTGCATTGTGAAATTCCATCTGCAGAATGATCACATTACTTCAGAAACTGAAAAGAAAGTCAATCAGGATACTGAGAAGGCCAGAACAACCAGAGATTAATTCTGCTTCCAAGGAAAAGGCCAGGTCTAGATCTGATTCCAGAACTGAACCTGGTAGTGAATGTGGGAATAAACAGAATTAAATATGTTTAATTTCTATTTCTGTTACCTTAGCCTGTAAATTCTTCATTCATACTAATACTAAAAGCAAACGACTTATGTCCTTGCTAGAAATGTCCACTAGAGCCTTCATTTTTATCTTCACCTAATTTGTAGTCAATCTGCTTGGTCCACCTACATTCACATGCGTGACTCCCCATAGGAGGTATAAACAAATTTTAACACTCAGAGAAACAAAGAACTTCTCAGTTAGGCACAATTCCTAGCCTGACTGTACTGAGCCCACCAACTGAGGGATGCTTCCCTGTAACACCTCTCTCTGTTGGTCTCCACTCAGAGGCTTTGGAGGTAGATGGAATAGTGTGTTGTAATTAGTCTATATGTGCTCATTCATTTAAAACATCTGGTAAGTAAATTTTCTCACTGTATTATTAGCTTGCTAGGGTTGCTGTAACAAAGTACTACAAATTGGGTGGCTTAAACAACCAAATTTATTTGCTCACAGACCAGAAGTCCAAGATCAAGGTGTTGGTTCAGTCTGAGGGCTGTGAAGAAGAATCTGTTCCTGGCCTCTCTCTTAGCTTCTGGTGGTTTGCTGGCATCTTTAGTATTCCTTAGCTTCTGCTACATCACCGCAATCTTGCCTTCATCTTCATTTGGTGTTCTTATGTACATGTCTTGTCTCCAAATCTTCCCTCTTCTTAAGGACACCAGTCATACTGGATGAGGAGCCCACCCTATTTCCATATGAGCTCATCTTAACTAATTACATCTGCAACATCCCTATTTCTAAATAAGGTCGTATTCTGAGATACTGGCATTAGGACCTCAACATATGAATTCCTGGGAGACATCATTCAACTCATAATATTTACTTTCTGGCAGATTTTACTTCACACCATTTTTACAAATGCAAAATGCAGAAGAAATAAGTTGAGGCAACATGTATGAGCTAAATGCAGTGCGTGAAGTATATCTGTATGTCTCTAAACCAAGAGGGGAAGCCTGTCTGACTGACAGCTGAAAGAAAAGTCTGTCTCCAACAGGGCATGCTGAAGGCTAACAGGTCCTGGGGGCCTTCTGGAACCTCAGATATAGACAGAACTATAGTAATATGACACACATACGTTGAAAGACTGCCAGAGATCAAGGGAGTTTACAGGATTATTTTCTCTGTGTCTGAGCTGAGAATGTCTATGTGTATTGATAATCTGAACTTGGAAAACTCCCTTACAGGTCTCAAGAATAAAATGGTTTTGCTTTGAAATATTTGTGGTAGTTAAGTCCAACAAAATTATTAAAATTTGAGCTACCTATAAAGCTTCGCAGTACAGAACATCTGGATTCCAGTCAGGTATTTGTATCTCCCAGACTGTCCTTCTTGTCCCTTTACTGAGAACCATGACCCTGGAAGGAAAACAAGAGCCAGTGCTTTAATGCTGATGACTTTATTGTTGCTTTGAAGTTGGAGAAAGGAAATACCAAGACCACTAAAAAGTCTATGGTCACCAGTAGATCTCTATCAATTTCTGAAACAAAAATTAGAAGTAATAATTACGCTTGGCATCTCTACTGTTAAATAGTCTCATTACAAGACATCACATTAAGAGAGAGAGGAGAAGAAGGAGGCAGGAGGCGGCCAGGGAAAGGGAAAGAGAAGGGAAGGGAGGAGAGGAAAGGTAGACGGGAGGGGAGGTGGAAATTTGGAAGGCTCTATGCTAATATAAGATGCTAATATAAGAAAAGGGTGTGAAAATAAAGCTCAGGGTAGAAGTAATACTTGCTTTCATGAGAATGGAGGTGACTTTTCTATGCATAAGTGTGAGATAAGAGATTTGTGACAAAGACAAATCTGGACAAAGAATTTAAGAGGGATTAAAGTCAAGATTTAAAAATGAAAAATGGACAGAAACAAAAGAGAGAATTAGGAACTTAAAGAGAAACACACTAGATCAGTGGATAAAAGTACAATTAATACCTAGGGAATCACCGGAGGACATCTTTAGTTGGTCTTCCTTGTCACTGGTCACCATGCTGAGCACCCTGGCACCTCTGCCACGCTGGCCCCTCTGGCCACCAGGGCTTCCCTGGCCATTCTGGTCACCTCGGCCACCTCGGCCACCTCTGCTATATGAGCTTTCCTGGCCTCCCTGGACATTCTGGCTTTGAGGCCTATGCTGCTGACCATGACCTTTCTTCCCATTTTTGCCTTTCTTGCCACGTTGACCTCCATGTTCTCCTTGAGGCTTAAGTTGTGATTCTTCTGGGGTTTCTTCAATGGATTCATCACCTGCTTAAGCAAGAAAACACAGATTGAGAAAGGAACAAGTAAAGAGCAAGGTCAGCCATACACTTAAATAAAGCAAGTATGGAAACTACTGTAATCTAAATTTAGTTAGAAGTAATGTATTATTGGTTTAAATGGCGTTAGGTAGTGACCGGACCAGGGCCCAGTACCTAGAAGAGAAGGGGCAGCAGGTCTTGTTTGCCGCATGGTCATTCATCTCCCCTCTTTTTTACTTTCATTGTTTTTCATCTCCCCTCTTGGTGTTTCTGCCGCTGTTCTACTCCACCATCTGTCCTGAACTTGCCGCAGTATACATGAAATCATCTGTAAACTACCAGATAACACATGGTGTCTGAGAGAAATCACCAGATTAGAGTCACTGCATCTGCCTATAGAAATACATCATATCTGGACACAAATCTGTTGAACGGGGGGGACATTATTCAGCCACTCTGCTCTTCCCAATAGCAGAGCAATCATGTATCACTCACTCTCCTCTTTCTTCTGTCATCTTCTGCAGACTGTTGTCTGTATTCATACAGAAAGTAAAAGTAAAGCCCAGCCTATATTGTCTCCTTTTGCAAATTTCTGGTCCTATAATTGAGCCCAAGCCTTCACCTCTTGCATCAACTTTCAATTATTTCTTCATGATCTCATGGCCATCACTCTTATAATCATTCTCTTGTGAATTTAACATATATCTTATGGCACGCTTGTATACTGTATTGCACCTTATGTCAGACACTAAGATTCCAAGCTTAAAAGATACAGCCTGTGATCTCAAGCTGCTTACTCCTTCTTGTTGTCAGATCCCCACACAAAAAATTGCTGAGTCACTCTTCTGTTCCAAATCTCTTTGTTGCACATAGAATAAATTACAAATTCAGCTTGCCATCCACAGCATCCTTCACAATCTGGAACTAACCCACATTTTCAACTTTATCTTCCTACATTCACTTCAGCCTTACTGGATTAAGTGTTCCTAGACCATTGAAAATATTATATGTATTGATTTAGCCATGCGTTTCACTCTGCTCTCCCCTATATCTCCACTCTCCAAGGTCCAGGTCACATAACATCTCCTGTTGAGGCCTTCCCTTTTCTCCCCTGTTCTGAGCTTCCTTTCTTTTGCCACTTTTCTGATAGTGATCATTGTTATGTCCAAGCTAAATCTTCCATTAGATCCTGAGTTCCTTAAGGACAAGAACAATGCTTCATTTATCTTTTTATCCTTTGTGCCAAGAATAGGACCTTGCCATTGTAATTGGTAAGTAGTACATTTTATTGAATTAATGTTAGGGTAGAGAATGTAGATAATCAAAGCATTTCTTTGGGGAATCCTCAAATAGATATGCCCTTATAAAGACAGCCAAGGCCGGGTAACTTAGGCAAAAAAAAAAAAAAAAAAAATCAGAAGGAAAACAGTGACTGTATTTTCTAGGCCTGAGAAAACTCAAATCTAAAGCAAATCATTTCCTTCTTTTTTTTCTTTTTTTTTCTTTTGTGCTCCTTCTGCAATGTGGAACTAATAAGATTAAACTATATATATATATAGTGGAATGGTTGAGAAAGGAAAATTTAAAGGCTAAGTGTGATTTTTAAAATGTAAGTAAAAAATCATAGAAATTTTGGATCAGACCAGTGAGCCAGAGCTTCCTAGAATCCATTTAGAAAAATTCTAAATAAGTTGAGTGAATCCAAAATAACTCACTTATCGTTTGGAGGCTTTCCTCTTCCTCCTGAGAGGCTTCTGCAAAGAAAATAAGAATGAAGTATGAAATGACATCCTAACCTGAAGGGAAAGGTCATTGGTAAGTCAGGAACTGGGGAAAATCATTAAGCATGTAAAGGTTTTCTTTAAGCAACAAAATTTTTGCTTGATTCATTTACTAAATTCTTCCACTTCTTTAGTGGCATAACTAATAATTTATTAGCTCTCTCACATACTCTGTTCCTTTCGTAAATCCTTCCTGCTCCACACTCCCACACACATCATTAAAACTGATTTCAAATTTTTCATCTGATGTATGTACAACTAATAATAGCTTTAAATTTCACCTACTCTGAAACAGCTTATTATTTAAACAGATATCAAAGCTTCATAACAAAGGAATGAATCATTAGTGCTATAAATAGATAAGATGCAAAGGTAAACTTATTGATTGAACAATTAGAGTACTTGTTAAATTACATAAGTATATTTATTTATTTATTTATTTATTTAACATCTTTATATCTAATTTACATTTGGTAGTGCATATATGTCCCTGCCACTCTCTCACTTCGTCACAGCTTACCCTTCCCCCTCCCCATGTCCTCAAGTCCATGCTCTAGTAGGTCTGTGTTTTATTCCTGTCCTACCACTAATCTCTTCATGACATTTTTTTTTCTTAGATTCCATATATATGTGTTAGCATACGGTATTTGTTTTTCTCCTTCTGACTTACTTCACTCTGTATGACAGACTCCAGGTCTATCCACCTCATTACAAATAACTCAGTTTCATTTCTTTTTATGGCTGAGTAATATTCCATTGTATATATGTGCCACATCTTCTTTATCCATTCCTCTGTTGATGGACACTTAGGTTGCTTCCATGTCCTGGCTATTGTAAATAGAGCTGCAATGAACATTTTGGTACATGCCTCTTTTTGAATTATGGTTTTCTCAGGGTATATGCCCAGTAGTGGGATTGCTGGGTCGTATGGTAGTTCTATTTGTAGTTTTTTAAGGAACCTCCATACTGTTCTCCATAGTGGCTGTAACAATTTACATTCCCACCAACAGTGCAAGAGGGTTCCCCTTTCTCCACACCCTCTCCAGCATTTATTTCCCATTTCATCCCAAATGAAACTCATTTGTACATAAGGGAAAGAAGGCAGGCAGAGAAAAACTGGTTTTCACTGTGTTAAGTGTCAGTTTGTTTTGATTTTTAAGAATCCATGGTCAGGGCTTCCCTGGTGGCGCGGTGGTTGGGAGTCCGCCTGCCAATGCAGGGGACACGGGTTCGTGCCCCGGTCCGGGAAGATCCCACATGCCGTGGAGCGGCTGGGCCCGTGAGCCATGGCCGCTGAGCTTGCACGTCCGGAGCCTGTGCTCGTCAACGGGAGAGGCCACAGCAGTGAGAGGCCTGCGTACCAAAAAAGAAAAAAGAAAAAAAAAAAAAAGAATCCATGGTCTACCATTGTAAAGCAATTATACTCCAATAAAGATGTTAAAAAAAAAATTTTTAAAAAGAAAAAAGGAATCCATGGTCTATGAACAGAAACCCAAATGGGGATCGGGGGGAAATCTCCATTTAGGGAATTAACTATAGCACTGGCTTCCATATTTGGTGGGGAGTGGAGCTTGAGGAGTGTAGGGGGGAAAGAAATCTGTTTTTGCAACTTACCTCTCCTATTAAACAAAAATCCTGATTCTGTCACTTCCTACCCATGTTAACTTTGGGAAAATTACTCAGCCTCTCTGGCCTTATTGTGATGCAGTTAAAGAACAAGACAGACAACAGGCAATCCACATATAGATATTTTGGCATAGAAGCAGTAATCAAAGCTAAATTAGGAGAAAAAAAATGTTTTTCTTAGTTGAAAAAGGCCAAGTAGATTCAAAGAGCAAATCAATAAAAATAAAAGTCCAAATTACTTATATGTCACTAAAATTTTAAAACCACAAATATAATCATTTCATAAAAGTATGCAGGTAACCCATAGAGATGGGTATGGTTACTCACAAAGAAATAAAATTCAGACTGCCCTAATAATATAAGAAACTATAATCAACCATACATAAAATTAAAGAATTGTACATTAAAGCTAAGAGATACCTTTTTCCAAACATCAGATTAGTGGTTAAAAGTTTGGTGATTATAAATTGATACAAGAACCTTGGAAAATTGTTTGGCAGTATACAAATACTGAACATACACACACTCTGTGGCCTAGCAATCAGTCTTACACAACAGTAATATGTGCACTATGGGGCAGGTGCAACAATTATCAGTCTTATTTGAAATAGTCCAAACTATAAGTAACTCATGTGTCTGTCAAAAGGAAAACAGGCAAATAAATGTTTTTCAGAATGGAATATTATACAGCAATGAGCACTCCACTATGATCCTCATACAGAATGCTCATGGAAAGAAATCAAAGAGTATATACTGTTTTATTACATTTTATATAAAGCTCAAAATGGTAAAATGAAGCATCATGGAAAGACATGTATGTAGGAGCAAAGGAGGGTAGTGTCTAAGAAGGACACAGGGATTCCTTTGGGGTACTGTAATATATTATTAATATACTATTTATTGAGTGGATTTTAATTTATGGGTGTGTTCTCTTAGTAAATATTTGTCAATATGCATACTTGCAATTTGTCCATTTTTTCACAGGCATGTTATACTTTAACAAAAAATATTTAAAGTTATTAATCTAGATGATATCATTTGTTTATATATACTATGTTGATAAGGATATAGAAAACTATGAGCTATTCTATTATACCTTTGGGGAATTCAAATTTATACAATATTTAGAGGGTAAGTTGTTTGATTTATTAAAGGGCACCTGGTGTTTTATTCAGAAATCTTATTCTTAGAATTTATCCTGTATGTGTTACTGCATGAGTAGATAAATAAATAAATAAATAAATAAGAGAAATTATTGCAGCACTGTTTGTAACAGCAAAGCACTGGAAACAATAGAAATATCAATCTAACTGGTCAAATAATTATGCACCACCAATACAATGGAATATAATTCAGTCATTTAAAACAACTCAGTAGATACATATGTATGGCATGCATATGAAGTGCATGTGAAAAGATATTCAAACAATATTGTTAAATGAAAAACAAAGGTTAGTATGATCCCATTTCTACATAAAAGAAAAGGAATCTTCCCTCTCTCTCTCTATATATAGCTATTTTATATATGAAGTATTATATATATCTATTATATAATCTATAACATTTTATATATAATTTATTATATAATATATGTCTTTATATAATGTCACATACTGTATATAATCTATCTATCTAGACAGAGAGCCATGTTCAGAAAATATCCAAAAATATAATCAAAATTTTACCAGTGATGTTTTTTTGAAATGAAATGTGGTGGAGATGAGTAAAGCCACCTTTTTTCTTTTTATCCTTTTGTATTGTTTAAACTTCTTATAATGATGTGCTTTTTTATATTTAAAAAAAATTAATGAAAATGAAGACCCTTGCCAGCAAGCTGTAGTCTGACAGCATGAGTGAGGCTAGCCCCACAATCTACCTCAAGCCTCAACTTCCTGCTTCTTCATTTGCTTCTGCCAGATGCTGATCTTGGCTTCTAACCATAACCTCAAGTCTAGGTCCAGTCAACACTTAGCACCTTCCTTTCTGTCATCCAGCAATTAACTCACTTCAACTCTTCACTCTACTTGGCCTTATCAGACTGACTATGACATTTAACCTGCTTCTACCTGATAATTGACCTTAACTTTATTTCTTAATTTCAGATCTTCCTTCCAGATGTAATTTACTTTCACCTCCTACTCTTTAGAAATAATAGTCATGACCTTGGTTTCAGTGTCTCATGGCCATCCTTGAGACCAATAATCAGTATCAAATGATATTTAAGTCTTAGTAAACTTGGGTTCTATGCCTAAAGCATTGTATAAGTTCTTTTAGCCATTTTCTTATTTAATCTAATCCTAACAATCTTGGTAAGTAGGTGCTATTATCATTTCAGTATTATAAGTAAATAAATCGAGGCATATATTATACTGTCTCATAAATTTTGGAGCTCATATTTGACTTGAGGACTGTTTGACCCAGACGGAATCCATGTTTTTAACTACTACATTGGACTGTATGTAAGACTTTGCCCAACCCTTATTTTCATCTGCTTCATATTTTTTTTTAACATCTTTATTGGAGTATAATTGCTTTACAATGGTGTGTTAGTTTCTGCTTTACAACAAAGTGAATCAGTTATACATATACATATGTTCCCATATCTCTTCCCTCTTGCATCTCCCTCCCTTCCACCCCTCTAGGTGGTCACAAACCACCTAGCTGATCTCCCTGTGCCATGCAGCTGCTTCCCACTAGCTATCCACCCTACGTTTGGTAGTGTATATATGTCCATGCCACTCTCTCACTTCGTCACAGCTTACCCTTCCCCTCCCCTTATCCTCAAGTCCATGCTGTAGTAGGTCTGTGTTTTATTCCCGTCCTACCCCTAGGCTCTTCATGACATTTTTTTTTCTTAGATTCCATATATATGTGTTAGCATAT
>NC_041219.1:60291353-60330737 GCF_002837175.3 Physeter macrocephalus | reverse complement strand
AGATTGCTTTTGCTATTTGGGGTCTTTTGTGTTTCCATACAAATTGTGAAATTTTTTTTTCTAGTTCTGTAAAAAATGCTAGTGGTAGTTTGATAGGGATTGCATTGAATCTGTAGATTGCTTTGGGTAGTAGAGTCATTTTCACAATGTTGATTCTTCCAATCCAAGAACATGGTATATTTCTCCACCTATTTGTATCATCTTTAATTTCTTTCATCAGTGTCTTATAGTTTTCTGCATACAAGTTTTTTGTCTCCTTAGGTAGGTTTATTCCTAGATATTTTATTCTTTTTGTTGCAATGGTAAATGGGAGTGTTTTCTTAATTTCACTCTCAGATTTTTCATCATTAGTGTATAAGAATGCCAGAGATTTCTGTGCATTAATTTTGTATCCTGCTACTTTGCCAAATTCATTGATTAGCTCTAGTAGTTTCCTGGTAGCCTCCTTAGGATTCTCTATGTATAGTATCATGTCATCTGCAAACAGTGACAGCTTTACTTCTTCTTTTCCTATTTGGATTCCTTTTATTTCTTTTTCTTCTCTGATTGCTGTGGCTAGAACTTCCAAAACTATGTTGAATAAGAGTGGTGAGAGTGGGCAACCTTGTCTTGTTCCTGATCTTAGTGGAAATGCTTTCAGTTTTTCACCATTGAGGACAATGTTGGCTGTGGGTTTGTCATATATGGCCTTTATTACGTTGAGGATGCTTCATATTTTTATTTGTGTTATATCCTTATTTGCTTATAAATTTCTCAGAGGAACTACTAATATTTAGTCATTGTTCTTAGAACACGGAACATGCAAGTAAGGGGACAGTCCCTCACATTTGCTTTCCACTTTTGAGTTCTCACTAACTTCTTTCTATTTTATGAACTTGATTTTAAAATGTTTTAATGCAATAGCAATTTGCTGATGCTATTATTGTCAGGTCATACATCATCGTACGACAACCACAATTAAATCTCATCCCATAATAGCTAAGTGGTAAATGTAGGGATCTAGGAGTCAAAGACAATGGTGCTAGCAACAAATAAAAAACAAAATGTATTTGGATCTTGAAGGGAAGTTTTATATTGAATCACCAACTCACCAGAATTAGGATTTAAAAAAAAAAAAATCCATCATTTGCAAATTTTTCTACTAAAAGGCTCACCTATTCATATATACTTTTCTGATCAGAAATTTCATAGTGATTACAGCTTTCCAGATTGGTCAGCTCTGATCATTTTAAAGAGAGAAGGGGAGATAGAGAGAGGGAGAGAAAGGGAAAGAGAAAGGGAGAGAGTAGCATGTGCACAACACTGCCATTCCCCTGGAAATAATAAACCAAAAAAAAAATGTTGCCAATATTAGATGGTATTATATTGCAGTGCATTTAAGAATGATTCATCAGCTTGCTAATTATATGAGACTGTGGATTCACTAACACAGCCTCAAAAGTATGGTAGTATTTTATTTATCCAGAGCTTTGCTAAAAGGGAAAAAATGCATTTGCCTGGAGAAACAGGCTTGGAGAAGCACAATGCTCTTTGCCAATATGTGTCTTTCTAGTAGTACAAAGTATTGAAAAGCAGGCCAATCCCGAAGCAGAGAAGCTGTAAATTCAGGACTGAAGGCACTGGGGCATACCATTCTCTAAGCAGGTCACATGAGAATATGGGTTATTGCTCAGTGTATGCTGTTTAAAAGTAGAGATTTAACTAAAATTAAAAATATATTTTAGATTTCTTGCACTTTGAACCAACCATTACAGAATTTTTAAAATTGTGTTTTGAATTCTCTGTTATCCATGAACCATGGCTAAATCTTGCAGCCTAAGTAATTTTTTAAAGTGGGAAAGTCTCATTCAAGGAAGCAAATAGAACAAAGATACCTGCCCCCTCCTCTCTGAGACCCCATCACAATGACATACAAAAGTGAATAAAGCCATAACAAAGAAGAGAAAGGAAGGGGGCTGTTAGTTAATGAGATTTTTTTTTAACGTCCAAGAGATAGTAAATGGTTAGCAGCGTGCTAACCCCTGAAACAGTCAGAGGGCTAGCTGCTTGGGGCGGTATTTCAGAGGAAGTGGGAGTCACGATCTTCTTAAAACCACTGGGCAAAAGTTAACAGATATGAAGGGAAGGTATGAAAAAGGGGTCTAAAAATAGGGGAATTAGTTAAACATTTATCTACCATAGAACAGCTGTGCAAATGATTGTAGCCTATCTGTAAGCCCCTCCCTGGCATCTGATACCACCACCAGCACCACAGAGAAAAAGGAAATAGTATATATTCTAAAGTCATTCCAAAGGATTTGGTTAGTGATTTAATATCTCCAACCATCCATGCTTTGAACATCATACAACTAGAAATATCGCTTTTTGTTTGTTGGCCAGAATGAATCTGCTCCATTGCCTATATGGACTTGGTTTCTGTATGACCCTCTTTCCCGTTTTATTGATAAGAACATTAGGAGTCACAGAGCAAACAGAGCACGCTAATCTCCAGCAATTTGTGAGATCCGATTTCATCCCCTTGCGTTGGGAGGAACGTCCTGTTTTACTCACTCTTAATAAATTTATTTATTTATTTATTTATTTATGGCTCCATTGGATCTTCGTTGCTGTGCATGGGCTTTCTCTAGTTGCAGCAAATGGGGGCTACTCTTCTTTGCTGTGGCTTCTCTTTCTTGTGGAGCACCGGCTCTAGGCACGCGGGCTTCAGTAGTTGTGGCACGTGGGCTCAGTAGTTGTGGCACGCGGGCTTCAGTAGTTGTGGCACGTGGGCTCAGTAGTTGTGGCTTGCAGGCTCTAGAGCACAGGCTCAGTAGTTGTGGCACACGGGCTTAGTTGCTCCGTGGCATGTGGGGTCTTGCTGGACCAGGGCTTGAACCCATGTCCTCTGCATTGGCAGGCGGATTCTTAACCACCACGCCACCAGGGAAGTCCCTTATTCACTCTTTACGTTCAATCCTACTTTCAAATACGGAGATTATTCTACCGCCTTGGTAACTTAATCTTATATATAAAATTTCAAAATCATGACTATAATTTGTTTAACATGATTAACATAGAATATCTTTAATCTGTTTTCTCTTGTGCAGTCCTTTAGAAGCTTGCACAGGGAGTTAAAATGGAGGATATTTAAATAGAACGTGTCTTATTTTCTGTGTTCTGATCCTCTGACATCTGGGGACTTGCTGACATTAGGACTAACCACCTCCCCCCTCCTCCAAGGGTAAGCAAATTCCTAGAGAGAGTAAACAGCTTGTCTATTGAGCATGGTTGTTAAATGCAAACCCATCTGGAGCCTATACCTCCAACCACCTACTTTATCAGGCCTTACACTCAGGGTCACTAGCCACCTGCTCTAATCACCCCAAGGCCAGGTACCAGACAATTAGGGACAGCCCTTGTGCCCCCGAGCCTGCTATATTACTCAAACTAGCTTATCCTAAACCTGCTTACCCTGCAACTCCCTCCCATTCCTTGCTGCTGAAACCATAATAAAGGTTCTTGCCCACAGTTTCCCATCTCCCTCTGCCTCCTGACCAACCCTGGGGCTTTCCCGTGTGGCCACTCATGGCAAGACAGCCACCTTCTCTTGTGATCTGTGAGTACAACAAATTATCTTTTCAATGGTAGTCATCTCCTGATTTTTTGGCCTTATTATCTATACCTAAATAATATTAAGCAGGTTTATACTAGGATATTCATGAAAAGTATTGAGGTAGCAAAAATGTCCCAGCAATGTAAATGGCCCCTGGTAGAGGAATGTTGGAATTAATTATAATATGTCCATAGAATGAAATCCTAAGCAGCAGTTTAAACAAATGAGGCAATTCTATGTAAACTGACATGGGATTATCTCCAAGACACATCGTTAAGCGAGAAATTGAAACTGAAATATTTGCAAAACAGTAGATACACTACTATACACACTATATGTTTAAAGTACATGAAACAACACTATACTTATAAATGTTCTTATACATGAATGCACATACAAGAAAAGACCTGTTCAGATGATGAATCAAATAGATTACAGTGGTTACTTCTGGGTAAATCAGGAAAGATTTTTACATTATCAATAGTTTTGAGAAACATTTTTATACTGAGAATGAATTCATGTATTATTTGTTGTATTCAAAATAAATAAAATTTATTTTATTTAAAAAATGTTTTTAATTGATAACTAATTTAAACTTTTCACCAGCATTATGATCAACCTACCCTTCAAAATTCAAGGTGTCTGAAGTCCACCATGTGTAGGGCCAACTAGAGACTAGAAGTAAGATTAGGCTTAACTCATCATCTCAACTGTAAACTCATGTTCACTTTAGCGCTATAGAAATGCAAGCATCTCTTTCATAATTGAGTCAGTAAAGCAAAATCAGAATCACAGCTTGGCAGAGAAATACATTGAAGTCTTGAGCAACACAGCACAGTACTGAGCTATATGCAAAGTGTGGCCACTAACTTCTAGTAAACACGGTTCTTTTTCTTTTTTTTCTTCTTCTTCTTTTTCTTCTTCTTTTTTAAATCTGCAAAGGACCTATGAATGTCCTATTAGCCACAGAGAATTAGTTTTGAATTCAAAGATCCTTTCCTTAAAAAAGCATAAAAGAAACATACTAACAGATATTTACGGGCAATTCTTCTTTGTAGAATTAATTCTTCCCCACTGTTGGGTAAAATATAAAACAAATTAAAATATTTGCCAGGATAGTCAGCTACAACTTATATCAGAGATTTCCTTGTTCTTTGAATTCATACAAGTTACTATCCACATGATTCACACATTTTTCAGGCCATTACAGAGCATATCTGTGCAAAAGATGAAGGGGTTCACTAAATATTTAAGTTAATGAGTTTCACATTATACAAATGGGGAAAACTTCATCATACTGAAGTTGACATCGTAAGGAATGACTCTCATAGATCTCACAAATCTATTATGTGCCGTAACTTAGGCAAATTAATGAACCTCAGTGCCTTGGATTTCTTCCATATATTTGCCAGAGCAAACATTAAAAGATTAGATCAATATAAAATGAAAGATTAAAATAACACCAATTACATCACTAGACAAAACAGAAACAAAGAACCTGTACAGCATGTAAATTTTCAGAATTATCTGCAGGCATTTTGGTGATCAAATTGAGATGCGTGCCTTCTGAAAATGTCCCCAAATCCCCTAGATTTCATATTCTACAAACTTCAGTTATCCAATTGCCCCCAAGGAACCCCGTTCTGGACAGCAGAAACCATATGCTTTGCAATCCAGTTACTCCCAGTACCCTTAGAACGCAAAAATAATTAAAACCACAAATTGGACACATGGCTCAAATATAGATGATGCTGAGCTTTTAAAGACATGTGGATTTTAAGAATAATACTTGAGAGGGTAATATTTTGGTAGAGATGAGTCATTTTAAAAAGCTCTGTGGAAGCGGAGTCAAGATGGCGGTGTGGGAAGATGTGGAGTTAGCATCCCCCCACAACTAGGGCACCTGCTGGCTGCTGGTGAGGGACTCTGATGCCCAAGGAGAGAGGAGGAACCCCAAAGTGAACCAGTATGACGTAGGGGGACTGAGGGGGGAGGAGAAGTGGAGGCCAGACAGGCTCGGTGCCCCTGAGGCTGGGGAGATCAGGAGAGACAGGTGGGAGGGACTCTCCAGGAAAAGCGGGAGAGGAGCAGAGGGCGATCACCTGGTCCACTCGGGCCGGGAGGGCTGCTGAGCTCCCAGGCCGGTACCTCCCCATCCAAAGCCCCATTCAGGCCACTTGGGTCCTGGGGGCAGAGGAGGGAGGCTGGGGAGATCAGGAGAGGCAGGTGGGAGGAGCCATCCAGGAGGAATGGGAGAGGAGCGGAAGGCAATTGCCCACCCACTGGGGCACGGGGAGCCTGCTGAGATCCCAGGCCAGTCCCCTGCCCTCCAAAGCTCCCTCCAGGCCACATAGGTCCTTGGGGGCATAGGAGGGAGGCTGGGGAGATAAGGAGAGGCAGGCGGTGGGGGCCCTGACAGGAGGAGCAGGAGAGAAGAGGAGGGCGTTTGCCCTTCCCACTTGAGTCCAGGAAGCCTGCTGGGCTCCCAGGTGAGGTCCCTTGCCCTCTGAGACCAGGGGTGGGGGGCACGCTGGGACCCCTTCCATTCCTTGAGCCTAAGCCCCAACCCCCACATCCCCCAGGGCCTTTTCCAGCCCCGTGGGTCCTGAGCATTGGCCCTGCCCACCACCCAAACATCGCCCTTGCTTAGGCCCCATCCTCCACAACCAAGGCCTTTTGCCCCACTTTTTTTTTTTTTCTTTTCTTTTCCCTCCTCCTCTTTTTTACTATTGTGGTACTGATGTACCTTCTGGTTGTTGATTCATCTGTATATTTATTTTTATATTCTTCCTAACATATCTGTTAGTTTCCTAGTCTAATTTTATTTTTTACTTTGTTATTGATGTGTGTGTATTTTCTTTTTTTTTGCCACCCCCAGGTGGCTTGCGGGATCTTGGTTCGTGAGCCCTGGGTCAGGCCAAAGCTCCTGCGGTGGGTGGCTTGCGGGATCTTGGTTCATGAGCCCTGGGTCAGGCCAAAGCTCCTGCCGTGGGAAGTCCCAGTCTGAACCATTTGACTAACAGAGAACCTCAGACCCCAGGGAATATTCATCAGAGTGAGGTCTCATGGAGTTCCTCATCTCAGCACTAAGACCCAACTCTACCCAACAGCCTACAAACCCCAGTGTTAGAAACCTCAGGCCAAACAACCAGTAAGACAAAAAAAAAAAAACAAAAAAATGAGGTGGCAAAAAAAAAAGTCACAGATGAAGGAGCAAGGTAAAAACCTACAAGACCAAATAAATGAAGAAGAAATAGGCAATCTACCTGAAAAAGAATTCAGAGTAATGATAGTAAAGATGATCCAGAATCTCCGAAATAGAATGGAGGCATGGATTGAGAAAATACAAGAAATGTTTAACAAAGAACTAGAAGAACTAAAGAACAAACAGAGATGAACAACACAATAACTGAAATGAAAAATACACTAGAAGGAATCAATAACAGAATAACTGAGGCAGAGGAACGAATAAGTGAGCTGGAAGACAAAATGGTGGAAATAACTGCCAAGGACCAGAATAAAGAAAAAAGAATGAAAAGAATTGAAGACAATCTCAGAGACCTCTGGGACAACACTAAATGCACCAACATTCGAATTACAGGGGTCCCAGAAGAAGAAGAGAAAAAGAAAGGGTCTGAGAAAATATTTGAAGAGATTATAGTTGAAAACTTCCCTAACATGGGAAAGGAAATAGTCACCCAAGTCCAGGAAGCTCAGGGAGTCGCATACATAATAAACCCTAGGAAAAACACACCAAAACACATATTAACCCAACTAACAAAAATTAAATTCAAAGAAAAAATATTAAAAGCAGCAAGGGAAAAACAAAAAATAACATACAACAGAATCCCCATAAGGTTATCAGCTTATTTTTCAGTGGAAACTCTGCAGGCCAGAAGGGAGTGGCAGGATATACTTAAAGTGATGAAAGAGAAAAACCTACAACCAAGATCACTCTACCCAGCAAGGATCTCATTCAGATTCGATGGAGAAGTCAAAAGCTTTTCCAGACAAGCAAAAGCTAAGAGAATTCAGCACCACCAAACCAGCTTTACAACAAATGCTAAAGAAACTTCTCTAAGTGGGAAATACAAGAGAAGAAGAAGACCCACAAAAAGAAACCCAAAACAATTAAGAAAATGGTAATAGGAACATACATATCTATAATAACCTTGAATGTAAATGGATTAAATGCCCCAACCAAAAGACACAGACTGGCTGAATGGATACAAAAACAAGAGCCATATATATGCTGTCTAAAAAGGACCCACTTCAGACCTAGGGACACATACAGACTGAAAGTATGCGTCCAACATAGGAGCACCTCAATACATAAGGCAAATGCTAACAACCATGAAAGCAGAAATCGACAGTAGCACAATAATAGTAGGGGACTTTAACACCCCACTTACACCAATGGACAGATCATCCAAACAGAAAATGAATAAGGAAACGCAAGCATTAAATGACACAGTAGACCAGATAGAGCTAATTGATATTTATAGAACATTCCACCGAAAGGTGGCAGAATACACTTTCTTCTCAAGTGCACATGGAACATTCTCCAGGATAGATCACATCTTGTGTAACAAATCAAGCCTTGGAAAATTTAAGAAGATTGAAATTGTATAAAGCATCTTTTCTGACCACAATGCTATGGGATTGGAAATCAATTACAGGAAAAAATAACTGTAAAAAACACAAATATATGGAGGCTAAACAGTGTGCTACTAAATAACCAAGAGACCACTGAAGAAATCAAAGGAGAAATTTTAAAAAAACATAGAAACAAATGACAACGAAAACACAACGACCCAAAACCCATGGGATGCAGCAAAAGCAGTTCTAAGAGGGAAGTTTATAGCAATACAATCTCACCTCAAGAAACAAGAAAAATCTCAAATAAACAATCTAACCCTACATTTAAAACAACTAGAGAAAGAAGAACAAAGAAAATCCAAAGCCAGTAGAAGGAAAGAAATCATAAAGATCGGAGCAGAAATAAATGAAATAGAAACGAAGAAAACAATAGCAAAGATCAATAAAACTAAAAGCTGGTTCTTTGAGAAGATAAACAAAATTGATAAATCCTTAGCCAGACTCATCAGGAAAGAAAGGGAGAGGACGCAAATCAATAAAATTAGAAATGAAAAAGGAGAAATCACAACCGACACTGAAGAAATACAAAGGATTATAAGAGACTACTACAAACAACTATCTGCCAATAGAATAGACAGCCGTGAAGAAATGGACAAATTCTTGGAAAGGTACAATTTTCCAGGACTGAGCCAGGAAGAATTAGAAAATATAAACAGACCTATCACAAGCACTGAAAGTGAAACTGTAATTAAAAATCTTTCAACAAACAGAAGTCCAGGACCAGATGGCTTCACAGGTGAATTCTATCAAACATTAAGAGAAGAGCTAACACCAGTCCTTCTCCAAGTCTTCCAAAAAATTGCAGAGGGAGAAACACTCCCAAATTCATTCTACAAAGCCACCATCACCTGATACCAAAACCAGAAAAAGATATCACAAAAAAAGAAAATTATAGACCAATATCACTGATGAACCTAGATGCAAAAATCCTGAACAAAATACTAGCAAACAGAATCCAACAGCATGTTAAAAGGATCATACACCATGATCAAGTGTGATTTATCCCAGGGATGAAAGGATTCTTCAATATATGCAAATCAATCGATGTGATACACCACATTAACAAATTAAGGAATAAAAACCATATGGTCATCTCGATAGATGCAGAAAAAGCTTTTGACAAAATTCAACACCCATTTATTATAAAAAAACTCTCCAGAAAATGGGCATAGAGGGAATCTCCCTCAACATAATAAAGGCCATATATGACAAACACACAGCAAGCATCATATTCAATGGTGAAAAACTGAAAGCATTTCCACTAAGATCAGGAACAAGACAAGGATGTCCACTCTTGCCACTTTTATTCAACATAGTTTTGGAAGTCCTAGCCACAGCAATCAGAGAAGAAAAAGAAATAAAAGGAATACAAATTGGAAAAGAAGAAGTAAAACTGTCACTGTTTGCCTAAAGATGCCACCAGAAAACTACTAGAACTAATCAATGAATTTGGTAAGGTTGCAGGATACAAAATTAATGTACAGAAATCTCTGGCATTCCTATACACCAACAATGAAAGATCAGAAAGAGAAATTAAGGAAACACTCCCATTTACCATTGCAACAAAAAGGATAAAATACCTGGGAATAAACCTGCCTAAAGAGGTGAGAGACTTACAGTAATCAGGACAGTATGGTACTGGCACAAAAACAGAAATATAGATCAGTGGAAAAGGATAGAATGCCCAGAGATAAACCCACGCACTTATGGGCACCTAATTTACGACAAAGGAGGCAAGAACATACAATGGAGAAAAAACAGCCTCTTCAATAAGTGGTGATGGGAAAACTGGACAGCTACATGTAAAAGAATGAAATTAGATGGAGAAATATGCCATGTTCTTGGATTGGAAGAATCAATATTGTGAAAATGCCTATACTACCCTAAGCCATCTACAGATTCAATGCAATCCCTATCAAACTACCAATGACACTTAAGTGGTGATGGGAAAACTGGACAGCTACATGTAAAAGAATGAAATTAGAACACTCCCTAACACTATACACAAAAATAAACTCTAATTGGATTAAAGACTTATATCTAAGACCAGACACTATAAAACTCTTAGAGGAAAACATAGGAAAAACACTCTTTGACATAAGCCACAGAAAGATCTTTTTTGACCTACCTCCTAGAGTAATGGAAATAAAAACAAAAATAAATAAATGGGATGTAATTAAACTTAAAAGCTTTTGCACAGCAAAGGAAACCATAAACAAGACAAAAAGACAACCCTCAGAATGGGAGAAAATATTTACAAATGAAACAACAGACAAAGGATTAATCTGCAAAATATACAAACAGCTCATGGAGCTCAATATCAAAAAAACCAAATAATCCAGTTAGAAAATGGACAGAAGACCTAAATAGACATTTCACCAAGGAAGACTTACAGATGGCCAAGAGGCACATGAAAAGATGCTCGACATCACTATTAGAGAAATGCAAATCAAAACTACAATGAGGTATCACCCCATGCCGGTCAGAGTGGCCATTATCAAAAAATCTAGAAACAATAAATGCTGGAAAGGGTGTGGTGAAAGGGAACGCTCCTGCACGGTTGGTGGGAATGTAAATTGATAAAACCACTATGGAAAACAGGATGGAGGTTCCTTTAAAAACTAAAAACAGAACTACCATATGACCCAGAAATCCCACTAGGCGTATAGCCTGAGAAAACCATAATTCAAAAAGAGATATGTACCACAATGTTCATTGCAGCACTATTTACAATAGCTAGGACATGGAACCAACCTAAATGTCCATCGGCAAATGAATGGATAAAGAAGATGTGGCACATATATACAATGGAATAGTACTCAGCCATAAAAAGAAACAAAATTGAGTTATTTGTAGTGAAGTGGATGGACCTAGAGTCTGTCATACACAGTGATGTAAGTCAGAAAGAGAAAAACAAACACTGTATGCTAACGCATATATATGGAATCTAAAAAAAAAATGGTACTGATGAACCTAGTTGCAGGGCAGGAATAAAGATGCAGACATAGAGAATGGACTCTTGAGGACATGGGGTGGGAGGGAGAAGCTGGGGCAAAGTGAGAGTAGCATCGACATATATACACTACTGAATGTAAAATAGTTGGCTGGTGGGAAGCAGCTGCATAGCACAGGGAGATCTGCTCGGTGCTTTGCGCTGACCTAGAGGGGTGGGATAGGGAGGGTGGGAGGGAGGCTTAGGAGGGAGGGGATATGGGGACATGTGTATGCATATGGCTGATTCACTTTGTTGTGCAACAGAAACTAGCAAGGTATTTTGAAGCAATTATACTCCAATAAAGATCTATTTAAAAATTTTAAAAATATAAAAAGCTCTATGATACTTCCTTCTGAACCCATTTCTCCATCCAGTATCTAGGGGGGAAAAACAGAGAAGGGAATAATTCAACCAGGAGTTGAAAACTGACCTCTAACTCTCAGATGGGGTTGGATTCATGATGGTTAGAAAAGGAAGGGTAGAGGTAGGGAAACACAAAGGAGAGGAAAAGTCCTGGTTACTAGTGAAGGATAAAGAACATCTCTGAAATTATCACCTGCATGAGTGGTTGCATCTGTCCTGTCCATCACTATATTTGTGCCTGGCATATTGTGGGTATTTCAATAAATGTCAGTTGAATAGATAGATAGATAGATAGATAGATAGATAGATGATAGATAGATAGATAGATAAAATCAGGTGGAGAATACCTAGAATGTTCTTCTGAGACATCATGCCCTTTTATATATCATGGAGAAAGTAGTCTAAATTCTAGACCATTCTAACTATATATTCTATACTATAGTAACTGGATATAAAATATGTCTATTAGAAGACTATAAGGCACAGAAAATGTTTTAAGATGAGAGAATTTTAAATGAGGCCGTGATGAGGGGGTGATGTTGTCTGATACTTACACCTTAGATTGTGGAGGTGGATTGAAATTGACAGGTCAGCATAAGAGGATGTGTGCACCTCAGGCCATACCTAGAGGTACCACAGCATTTCATAACACCCTTGCAGGCATTATCTTTTGCACAAGGAGCGTCAGAACAACATATGGAAAGATTAGATTGTTGCTTAGAGTACTGTTTGCCAAAATGGTGTCTAAATTTGGTTTGACTGGTGTCTTGATTGTCACTTAGTTGGTTTACCTCAACAGATTGTGTAAGTATATGCAGGACACATATAGGGCCTCTCCTCATCTGTAAAAGAAAAAAGGAACTGTGATGAGATTTTTTACTGCTTCTGTATTTCTACAAGGAATTTAATCAAAGATATATCCATAGTCTCCTTAATTATGCTCTTCTGTTAGCTCATTTCTCTCCTTTAAACCATGGCTTAAAAGTACTATAAAGCAGTACGCAAGTACATTTAAGGTGTAATTATACCTAAAGCTGGCTGTTAGACCAGCTCCAACCTGGTTTCTGTAATACTTTGATATATATGATATATGACATATATATGGAATATATATATATGGAATATTTCTATATACATACATATTTGGAAAATATATATTCAGAATATATATACATTTAGAATATATGTGTATATTTGGAATGTATATATTTGAAATAAATTGGAAGCAAGAAATTACACAATAGGGAAAGATGTTTCAACTTATGTTTGTCTTTTTTAATAGAATCTTATTACAGTCCTATATAGGATTAACAAAATGTTTTTGTACATTTATACATATTTTAAAAAATCACCAGAGGTGTTCAAATGTAGGTTTACTTGAAATGTGGTATAGAAATTCCTAAAGTGTGGATGATCAACAGATGTAGATATATTTAAATCATTCATTTACTCATTTTTTAATTTCTAAGAACTATTTATTGAGTGCCTACGGCATATGCCAAAGTTGTTGGCACTGGCGATATAGTAGTAAACAGAACAGACGTTCTTTCTCTCATGGTGTGGACAAGATAGAAGTAAATTAGTGAAAATAAAATTAGTAAAAGAAATCAAAAATAAATTAGTAAAATATGTAGTATGTTAGATAAACTATGTATTGTAAAAGATGATAACTAAATCAGTAAAGGAGATCCCTAACAATATCTTGCAATCCCAAGTCTCTAATTCTTTAATTTGGATATGTAAGTATCAGTTGTTTTTAGAACTTTTGCACACTGTACATCTTGTCTATTCACACTTATTACCATTCAAGAAGCACTGATCAAACTTTCACCACCACTAACAGGAATAATGCTCTACTTTCCATGAGGTCAGTTAGTTTATAGATTGTTTATTAAAATGCAAGTAAATATTATCAGTAATTAATGAATGCCAGGAAGCATTATAAACTTTCATAACAATTCTATGGCATTTTGATACTATAAAAAATAAAATTTAAGTATGAAAATAGTAATCCCTGTTGGTCATTATACCATAGAACAAAAAACACTGGACACAAAAGAGTTAAAAAAAAATTTTTTAGAAAATAAAAAATTAAACTAACTTGGTGGGGACTTCCCTGGCAATCCAGTGGTTAAGACTCCACCCTTCCACTCCAGGGGACATGGGTTCGATCCCTGATCGGGGAATTAAAATCCCGCACACGGTGCAGCAGGCAGAAAACAAAAAAACAGAAAAAAACTTACTTGGTGGTATGAGTTAATTTTGTAAAGGAAAAAGGGGAAAAAATAGTAGAATTATAGAATCAGCCAAATATTAAGTTCAACTTAAAACTCACCTTTTTCTTTATAACCTTTATTTTCCTTGGATAGGGAAAGTAAGAGAATTGGAGAATTTAAAGTTTGAGAGCAGCTTAGCAATCCTTTTTATGAAAGAATTGAACTTATTACAAGATATTCTTTCATCAGTCTCCTTAATTCTGGTAATTCAGCTCACTGAATATATAGCATAGAAGTTATGAATGATATAAATATTCTTTTATGTTATTTTTCATTGTTCATAAAGAATATTATTTCATGCATGTATAATACGGCAGAATGGATTTTTCCTCTCCACCATCCCAATGTTACACTTCTGAGTCTGAGGAAATAGAACAGCATTTTAAAAAAACTTTTAATTTGGGACTAATTTTAGATTTCAGAATAGTTGCGAAGATAGTACAGAATGTGTCTGTATGCCCTTCATCCAGCTTCCCTTTATGTTTACATCTTACATAAGCATAGTACAATGATCAAAACTAAGAAATTCACTTTGGTATAATGCTCCTAACTAAACTACAGACTTTATTCAGATTTCCCTAGTTGCTTCACTAGTGTTCATTTTCTGTTCCAGGATCTAATGCAAGGTCACACGTTGCATTTAATTGTCCTTTCTTAGCCTCCTCTAATCTGTGAGAGTTCCTCAGGCTCTCCCTACCTTTCATGATCTGGATTCTTTAGAGGAATATGGGTCTGGTATTTTACAGACAGCCCCTCATTTTGTATTCGTCTGATATTTTCTTATGATTAGACTGGAGGTCCCAGATATTTGGAAAGAATACCACAGAGGTGAAGTGCTCTTCTGCTTGTATCACGCTGGGGGGACCTGATAGCACTGTGTCTTGCTACTGGTAATGTTAACCTGATCATTTGGTTAAAGTGGTGTCTGCCAGGTTTATCCTCTGTAGCGCTGCTACTTTTTGTTTTCCATGCTTGAACGGAGTCTTTTTACTGTGAGTCAATATTTAGACAAAGATACTTGTCTAGCCCCAGCATATTAGCAAGGGGTAATCTTTGTGTTGAAAAAGTATGACAGAGTCTCAGACCCTCCATCTGAAGGCAACAGGCAGCAAATGTCCGGGGTGTCCTGCCCTGATCCCCTTTACTGCCCAGTGCTCCCCAATACCCACTTGTTGTGAGTATTGGCTGCCAGCACCCAGAGCTGACCCTTCTCCCGATAACTGCTCTCAGCAGTGACTCTCTGACATGAGGGGACAAGAGGCCAGCCTCTCGGCCTCAGGGAGGACCCTCTGTGGAGCAATTGGTGCTCCAGAGCTTTCTCTGTGGGGTCCGACTAAGCTAGTCTCCGTCTAAGACCACATTCTTGCTTAGCTTTATTCCCTTTCCTCCCCTGCTTCCCTCACCCACCCCATCCCCAGGAGAATAAACATTTTGAAAACATTCCCATTTCAGACCCGACTTCGAAAGAATCTGACCTAAGGTAATACATCACTTTGGGTTTTTTTTCTCTTTATAGTCCCTCCCCACCTCCACATGCAGGTTCCAAGACCCTTCCTTCCCCCATCCCCCTCCCTGTCCAACAACAGAATCTAAAAGAGCAGAAAATGACTGTCCATTCACAGAGATCAGACACAAGAAGGGACAAGTGGGAGCCAGTGAGGGAGTTAAAAAGACAGAGGGCTCTGATGGGCCTGAGAAAGAAGATCCAGAGGGGATGCCCCCTGCCATCTGTATCTTGTGCTCTCATAGACGAAAACCTTAAATCTTGGGTGGAACTTGGAGACCAAGTATTCATTTCCCCAAACCCCATTATCTGATAAAAGTCAATACTGGCTGGATCGCGTTCCTTGAACTTGAGGTAAAAGATTGATAAAAACACATTCTCTGGGCTTCTGTATATAAGACTTACTAGCTGACAGAACTTTTGGTGGTGAAATTCTGAAGGCTGAAACTATGTAAGGAAGGGGCTGAGGATAAACTAGTAAAATAGATTAAATAGAAACAACCTAACAGTAAGAATAAATCCACAAGACAGTAACATCACCAAACCAGAATAGAGTTTCCAAAAGAAGAATGAACAAGTGTCAAATACGAACTCATTTTGAGTTTGCTCAGTGAAAGCAAGTTTGATGAGTAGTTACAAAGTGGGTTCTACAAATGAAGGATATTTGTTCATGAAATTAAGTAATGAGCTGGTGATATGTAGCTAGTTTGAGGAATAGGCAGGATTTGATTTTCTTTTTAGAAGAGGGAAGGTTTGACCAGGGGCAAAGGGCAGTTGCCAAGGGAAGGGTAAAACTAGCTATGAGTCAAGAAAAATTGAACATACACACAAAAAAGCATGATGTTTAAAGTCTGGCTTCTCTTGACAACTTTTCTTGGAGGGAAGAACCTACAATAATTTGAGCTAGTTTTCATTGTATTCTGATAACACGTCTAGATCGAGTATTATTGTCATGCATGATGCTAGGATGTCACCCTGTGTTCATTATAAGTATAGCTTCTATAATATCATACATCATTATATTTCTAAATTTCAATTGCAACAATTTTCATGGCTCTTTTATTTTTTTCTTAGCATGGCTTCCTATCTTAAGTTTCTTTTTGAGTAATACATAACATTAAAAGAAAATATAAGGCCAAACAAACAATTCCGCACACAAAAATTTATAAAAATCAAAAAGTGTGTTACCACACCTAAATACACAATTTTAGAATTTCGTTGAAAACCTTATAATGATATCTGAGGTTAACTTGTAAAGTAGGTTAACTTGGAAATTATGTTACATTGTTTCTTTGTTAAAAAAAGATATGATTTTTTAGAATAATAGAACTCATAAGGTTAGAGAGAGGTTCAAATAATACAATAGTTATTTTCAATCTTACTTCAAGCACTACTTTTTTCGTATTCATCCTGATAGCACACATACTATAATAACTGCAAACCTAGCTGTGGAAGAGTCATCCAATCAAGTATACTCCATTGTTGTTCATTTCATCTAGCTCTTTTTAATCTCTTTTTATTTGATTCCCAACAACTTACTAATTGTCTTTGTACTCCAGGTCCATGGGAATGTGCATCACTTGTTTGTATCACATAGTCTAGCAGTAAAATGTTGAATTTAGTACATATTTATTTACTACCTTCCTAAGGGTATGCAAGCCTTACTCTCCCATGAAGATTGTTCCTTGAGGACAATAAACCATATCACATATTTCTTTTGTATCCTCTCTATAGACACACCTTTAATTTAAAGTTAATAAGTTGAAGAAGGCTGTATTTCTAAAATTATATTAAAAAAACTATTCGATCAAGTTAATTATTTAAGATTGGAAAAATTGATTTTTATTGGCCAAAGTGACAAGTAAATCAACAAGAAATTGTCTTTGATTGATTGATTCAGTCAACTATTGGAAATACTACTCAAAATAAACCAAATCTCTCCCTAAAATTTCAATATCATATAACAGAAGTCGTAGGCATGACTCTGGGGAAGGAATAAGAGAAACTTAAGAAATGTTCATCTGTATTCATTCTTAATCTGTACTAATGATTAGAATAATTGACATTCTAACTAATTAATGGAAGGATCAATAGACTTAAAGAACAAACATGAAATGCAATCATTACTTAAAAAAATTGTCTGCTGAGTAAATTGTTCCTGGTGAGTTGCTCTTTTGGAATTGGGGTTGAAATATTAATCTAATCATAAGATCTTAGATGTCAAACATGATACTCTGATTAGATGAACCCCGTGATAGTCTTGGGAGGAAGAGGGTATATTTTGAATGTGGAGATTATTTGAATAATTGTGATCAGGGAGAGGAATACCGTATATTCTCCTCTCTGTACCTAAGCCCTTTGCTCTCTGTTTGCTCTAAAGAAAAGGAAAGCAAAAAAAAAAAAAAAAGACTGAGAATAGACAGTCTTTTTTTTTTTTAAGGTAAATGGAATCCACTATGCATTTATTTTGAACACTCGGCTCTCAGAACCCAGTAAGATTATTGTGTAAAATGATTGCACAACTATTCATTCAGGTCTGTTCATTCAACAGACATTTGTCGAGTGCCTCGCACGTGGCAGGCCCAGTCTAGTACTGGGAAGGAACAAACAGCAGAAGAAAACACAGTACGGACCTTGGCCCTGGGGGAGCGTGCGTTTTAGTGACATTTGTTGTGAGCACACCATGAGCCTTCAAGTTTTGGAGGAGATGTCAGCCACTTTTAAATGCAAGGGAACATGAAGCTGACAAGGAACACTGGGGGTTCAGTTTTAAACAGGGAGGTCAGGAAGGCCTCAGAGAAGGGACAGTGGAACTGAGATCAAATTTTATGGGGGGCATAACTTTTCCCCTGCCCTCTTAGGGTCTCCAGCTGGGTGTGAGAATTAAATCGATCTAAGGCAGATTAACAGGAGAAACCCACACAGATTGTTCCATGGACATGGGCGCCCCCAAGGAAACAAAGACCCAGTGAAGGGGCCAGGTCTGGGTGTTTAGAGGATAGACAGTCTTAATGCTCACATGTCTGCTCATCAAAACCTTATCACACTTGTCATCATATCGGACTTACCACTCTGGGTCTTTAACTATTTGCTGGGCTTTTTTCAGAGGCAGCAGAGTAGCTAAAGGAAGAAGGAAAGCATCTTTAAATCACAGTTATTCTTCCCTTTCTTCTAGAGAAATTTGGGGTTTCTCACTTGCATAGTTTACAAAGAACAATAAAAGCTATGCTGCTACACAAGAAAGACCTCCAGTCTTTTCTCTTGTGAGGTTGCTTGAACCAGAATATTTCTTCCATGATTTACCACTGATCTCATTGTGTCCTATGTTATTAAAGTTGTCAGACGATAATACAGCTTCTGCTGTCTTCCTCAACTGTTATGAGAATGACAAATAGAAGAAGGAACGATTAAGAAAGCACAGGGCTTCCCTGGTGGCGCAGTGGTTGAGAATCCGCCTGCCAATGCAGGGGACACGGGTTCGTGCCCCGGTCCGGGAGGATGCCACATGCCGCGGAGCGGCTGGGCCCGTGAGCCATGGCCGCTGAGCCTGCGCGTCCGGAGCCTGTGCTCCGCAACGGGAGAGGCCACAACAGTGAGAGGCCCGCCTACCACAAAAAAAAAAAAAAAAAAGGCACAAATGTAATTGCTTGATGACACAGGAACTACTTGGGAGAGGGTTTAGACAGAACTTTCTGATTTGTTGGCAGAACCAGAGGAATTGCTAGGTAGTGCCAGGGGAAAGTCTACAAAGAAGAGACCCACGTTAATATACGATACCTGCTTTAGGTTTGATTTAGTTCACAGAAAATTGACAAGAAGTGAAGATAAGATTTACAACATCAGATTCCCTTAGCAGAAATACTGGAGGTGAGGAGCTGGAAGCTGTGGAAAGGATTTGGAGAGTGATTTGGTGGGAACAGCACTTGCCGCTGCAACTTGGAAGGGAATTTAAGACAAACTGGCCTCACTGGAGGGGAATCAGGGAGTTAAGAAAGAGTTGGTTTTCTTGTACAAACATGAAAGGTCAAGTCAAATGATTTCCGGGAACTCAGGACTTGGCTCCTCCTTTTATTATCTCTTTGACCTTGAACATTAAAACTGAAACAGCTGAACTAGATGTTCTCTAAAGCCATGCTTGTCTTCATGCAGGGAGTCTGAACCGAGTTTTAAGGATAGAAACTGCTATTTTATCAATTCTCTGAAAAATTACCAAAAGAAAGGCCATTTTATAGGCAGTAGGAAAATGTTTGCTTGAAAGAATATACCTAAGAACGAAAACTTTCCTTTGGTTCTAAGCAATAAACTATAGAAGTTAAGTGTTTGTGTCCTGAAGTCAGATGTGGTTTCAAAATCTGTCTTTATCACTTATTGGTTGTGTAATTTGGGCAAACTAATAAACCTCTCTAAGCCTCTTTCTCTTTATCTATAAAAGAGAAATAGTAGTAACTAACGTAACATTTTTGTGGGAATTAAGTAAAATTACAAATATAAAATGCTTATCCTGCCGGGATTTCTGTGGTGGCACAGTGGTTGGGAATCCACCTGCCGATGCAGGGGACACGGGTTCGAACCCTGGTCCGGGAAGATCCCACATGCCGCGGAGCAACTAAGCCTGTGCGCCACGACTACTGAGCCTGCGCTCTAGAGCCCGCGAGCCACAACTACTGGGCCCACGTGCCACAACTACTGAAGCCCGCATGCCTAAAGCCCGTGCTCCGCAATAAGAGAAGCCACGACAATGAGAAGCCCGCGCACTGCACTGAAGAGTGGCCCCCGCTCGCCACAACTAGAGAAAGCCCTCGCACAGCAACGAAGACCCAAGCAGCCAAAAATAAATAAATAAAATAAATAAATGTATTTTTAAAAAAAACTGCTCTTTCATTTTAAAATGTCTCCATCACAGGCCTTACGGAATTTGTGGGTACACAGAAATAATACGTGGACTATTACCTATTTCTGGACACTGAATTGAGTCCAGCAAAGTGTCCCAAAACACAAGAAGGCTGAGATAAAGGCAAAGAGTAATCATCCTTGTACTTAGGCTTTCATGGATCAATTATGCTAGATGGTCTCATTCTCAATGATGTGTGATGCCTCCTCATTATGAAAGTTTTCCAACTCAGGATTAAGAAAGATTCCTCATTCAGATTTCCTGGATGGTTGTTGAGATTGGCAGGAAAGATAGATATGTCAGGAAAGAATAAAGTACAAGAGTCAATAACACCAGGTGGAACAGAAAGACAGCCAGTAACAGCCACTCTAGGCAGTATGATATTCCTAGTTGAGAGAGGAATGTTCTAAAGAGCATAATATCTGTCAACCTTCACTTAGTTGATGATCTGTGTTAGGCTTCTGTCCCTGCATACATGAGGTAGCTATCCAAGTTCATCTTGTATTTTCATCACTTTGTGCTTAGACCACACAGAGCTTCTGTGAGTTTCTTCAGAGCTAACCATCATATTCCTCCAACAAGCAAATAGAAAACAAAGGGACTATGGTGGAGGAGGAAGATTGGGAGTTTGGGATTAGCAGATGCAAACTATTATATATAGGATGGGTAAACAACAAGGTCTTACTGTATAGCACAGGGAACTATATTCAATATCCTGTGATAAACCATAATGGAAAAGAATATGAAAAAGAATATATATATGTATAACTGAATCACTTTGCTGTGCAGCAGAAATTAACACAACATTGTAAATCAACTATACTTCAATAAAATTTTTAAAAAGAAAGTAAAGGGACTGTGATTATCTTTGCTGATTAACAAAATTTGTTGTTTAAAGGGATTAGAATTTTAAGAGCAAAAGCAATTCTTTTATTGAGGCCAATACCCATTTAAATTAGATATGTATGTCTTCCCAGTTTTGTTGCTGTTGTTGTTTCAACAACTTCTTAATCTAAAGGTCTCAAGTCTTACTTCTAGGGAGTTATAGTCCCTCTTTGAATGAAGACACTTAGCATCAAAGATATAAAGGAACCATGCAATAGCTTCTTGTGGTCTGTTCCCCTGCCTTAAAACCATACTCCTTCATGCTGACTCAGATATATTTATTCTTATTTATGACATACAAACACATAGATTCTTCACCCTTTTGTATTCTAGAATGAACAACCTTCATTATGGCACAATTGTCAGATTCTTTTATTTATCATTAATTCCGGAGCCTGTGCTCCGCAACGGGAGAGGCCACAACAGTGAGAGGCCCGCCTACCACAAAAAAAAAAAAAAAAAAGCACAAATGTAATTGCTTGATGACACAGGAACTACTTGGGAGAGGGTTTAGACAGAACTTTCTGATTTGTTGGCAGAACCAGAGGAATTGCTAGGTAGTGCCAGGGGAAAGTCTACAAAGAAGAGACCCACGTTAATATACGATACCTGCTTTAGGTTTGATTTAGTTCACAGAAAATTGACAAGAAGTGAAGATAAGATTTACAACATCAGATTCCCTTAGCAGAAATACTGGAGGTGAGGAGCTGGAAGCTGTGGAAAGGATTTGGAGAGTGATTTGGTGGGAACAGCACTTGCCGCTGCAACTTGGAAGGGAATTTAAGACAAACTGGCCTCACTGGAGGGGAATCAGGGAGTTAAGAAAGAGTTGGTTTTCTTGTACAAACATGAAAGGTCAAGTCAAATGATTTCCGGGAACTCAGGACTTGGCTCCTCCTTTTATTATCTCTTTGACCTTGAACATTAAAACTGAAACAGCTGAACTAGATGTTCTCTAAAGCCATGCTTGTCTTCATGCAGGGAGTCTGAACCGAGTTTTAAGGATAGAAACTGCTATTTTATCAATTCTCTGAAAAATTACCAAAAGAAAGGCCATTTTATAGGCAGTAGGAAAATGTTTGCTTGAAAGAATATACCTAAGAACGAAAACTTTCCTTTGGTTCTAAGCAATAAACTATAGAAGTTAAGTGTTTGTGTCCTGAAGTCAGATGTGGTTTCAAAATCTGTCTTTATCACTTATTGGTTGTGTAATTTGGGCAAACTAATAAACCTCTCTAAGCCTCTTTCTCTTTATCTATAAAAGAGAAATAGTAGTAACTAACGTAACATTTTTGTGGGAATTAAGTAAAATTACAAATATAAAATGCTTATCCTGCCGGGATTTCTGTGGTGGCACAGTGGTTGGGAATCCACCTGCCGATGCAGGGGACACGGGTTCGAACCCTGGTCCGGGAAGATCCCACATGCCGCGGAGCAACTAAGCCTGTGCGCCACGACTACTGAGCCTGTGCTCTAGAGCCCGCGAGCCACAACTACTGGGCCCACGTGCCACAACTACTGAAGCCCGCATGCCTAAAGCCCGTGCTCCGCAATAAGAGAAGCCACGACAATGAGAAGCCCGCGCACTGCACTGAAGAGTGGCCCCCGCTCGCCACAACTAGAGAAAGCCCTCGCACAGCAACGAAGACCCAAGCAGCCAAAAATAAATAAATAAAATAAATAAATGTATTTTTAAAAAAAACTGCTCTTTCATTTTAAAATGTCTCCATCACAGGCCTTACGGAATTTGTGGGTACACAGAAATAATACGTGGACTATTACCTATTTCTGGACACTGAATTGAGTCCAGCAAAGTGTCCCAAAACACAAGAAGGCTGAGATAAAGGCAAAGAGTAATCATCCTTGTACTTAGGCTTTCATGGATCAATTATGCTAGATGGTCTCATTCTCAATGATGTGTGATGCCTCCTCATTATGAAAGTTTTCCAACTCAGGATTAAGAAAGATTCCTCATTCAGATTTCCTGGATGGTTGTTGAGATTGGCAGGAAAGATAGATATGTCAGGAAAGAATAAAGTACAAGAGTCAATAACACCAGGTGGAACAGAAAGACAGCCAGTAACAGCCACTCTAGGCAGTATGATATTCCTAGTTGAGAGAGGAATGTTCTAAAGAGCATAATATCTGTCAACCTTCACTTAGTTGATGATCTGTGTTAGGCTTCTGTCCCTGCATACATGAGGTAGCTATCCAAGTTCATCTTGTATTTTCATCACTTTGTGCTTAGACCACACAGAGCTTCTGTGAGTTTCTTCAGAGCTAACCATCATATTCCTCCAACAAGCAAATAGAAAACAAAGGGACTATGGTGGAGGAGGAAGATTGGGAGTTTGGGATTAGCAGATGCAAACTATTATATATAGGATGGGTAAACAACAAGGTCTTACTGTATAGCACAGGGAACTATATTCAATATCCTGTGATAAACCATAATGGAAAAGAATATGAAAAAGAATATATATATGTATAACTGAATCACTTTGCTGTGCAGCAGAAATTAACACAACATTGTAAATCAACTATACTTCAATAAAATTTTTAAAAAGAAAGTAAAGGGACTGTGATTATCTTTGCTGATTAACAAAATTTGTTGTTTAAAGGGATTAGAATTTTAAGAGCAAAAGCAATTCTTTTATTGAGGCCAATACCCATTTAAATTAGATATGTATGTCTTCCCAGTTTTGTTGCTGTTGTTGTTTCAACAACTTCTTAATCTAAAGGTCTCAAGTCTTACTTCTAGGGAGTTATAGTCCCTCTTTGAATGAAGACACTTAGCATCAAAGATATAAAGGAACCATGCAATAGCTTCTTGTGGTCTGTTCCCCTGCCTTAAAACCATACTCCTTCATGCTGACTCAGATATATTTATTCTTATTTATGACATACAAACACATAGATTCTTCACCCTTTTGTATTCTAGAATGAACAACCTTCATTATGGCACAATTGTCAGATTCTTTTATTTATCATTAATTCTTCATGATACCGCTATGACATTTCATTTTAAAAATTATGTGTAGTGTTCATAAATTACATTTTGAGTAGAACTTTGCTTACTTTGATAGCAGAGGGATCTTGTCTCAGCTTTATTTGGTTTTGTTTCTTGTTATTTTTCACTGAGAGAGCCAATCAGCTTATCTGACATAGTAGCAGTGACCATTTACATATGTTGAGAAAGAGGGAGAGCCTGGTGTTGGAGTGAAGTCCTGGCTACTTAATAGAATGATTAAAAAATGAAGGCCAGCAAAGAAATTTAAAAGACTTTTATTTGGAACACCTTGTCTCTAAGAATCAGGTTTGCTCAAACTTTAAAAAGTAAGACATGGGAAGAAGGAGGCAGTCTTGCTCTGACGGAGATAATGCTGTGAGTTCACCAAATCCCTTCTAGTGCTTGTCCTCCCTTGGAACAAGGAAAACTACTTCCCAGTCCCCCAAGTAGTTGGCTGGAGCCATGTGACCAATCCTGCACAATGAATATGAGAACAAGTGACATGCGTCATTTCTGGTTTGAGGCAGCGAAAAGCCTTTTATGAGTCTCCAGGCAAATGTGCAGGCCTCAGGGTCAGTTGGTGGGACCATAAGACCAAAGCAGCCAGAATCACTGAGCAGCTGCATGCAGAGCAGAGAAGCTTTCAGACCCACAATGGGCTTTATGTGAGGAGGGAAAAAAACAAACCAAAAAAAAAAAGAAGAAGAAAACCTATTCTCTTAAGATTTGAGGCTTGCTGCAGAATAAACACAAGAAAACTTACTTGCAAGAAAAATTCGAGAACTTAAAAGCAAGGTGAAACAGATATACAAAAGAAAAGGAGCTTTATACCTATACCTATGGCTTTTAAAGGCTGGGCTAAAAAGGAGAGAGAGAGACTCAAGACTGACTTAGAGAATGAAAAGCAAGAGCCTACGTAACAAAGGGGAATCATTTTCCCAGTAGTAGCTGGTTTCAGAAATTATTCAAAGTATGACAGGAAATCATAAAGCCAGCAATTGACACCAAAAGTATTAACCAAGAAACAAAAAATAAAGATATTTGCAACACAAGTCTTTGATAAGGGCTTGTATCCAGAAGTTAGAAAAAACTCCTGCAAATCAATTTTTTAAAAAATGAGAAAACCCATACAGTAATAGGTAGAATTTCAACAGACTCTGTATGAAATAGTAAATGGCCAAAAACATAAGAAAGGATGCTCAACTTCATTAGTCATCATGGAAATGCAATGGAAACTATTACGTTAGAGAAAAAATAGAGGCACATGTGAAAAAAGAAAAAAAGAAACACTAGACACCTGTCAACTGAAAAAAGGGCACAGCCTAAAAGCTGAGAATTAAGTTTTACTTGGCGGACAAAATCAAGGACTTAAGCCTGGGACACAGCATCTCAGATAGCTCTGAGAGAGGTAAGGGAGAAGCCAGGATACATAGGAGTTTTTGCAAAAAAGACCAGGTAGTCGGAACATCAAAAGTTTACTCTTAATTAAAGAAAGTCAGATATCTCAAGTTAAGGAATTTAGTGCTTTTTTATATATGGGAAGATGCAGAAGTCTGGGCTCACTGAAATCGTTCCTGTGATATGGATCTCAGTTATCTGGGGCCAGTATCTGATGCTTTCTCATCCTGAGTCTCCTCAGGGTGCGCTGTTGGGGGAGGGTGCCGCAGTTGACTGCTAGGTGGAGGGCATCCTGTTTCTATCCTGAGTTCCCTTAGAGCTCACAGTCAGAGCAGCTGTAACGTGATGGCTTGATGGCTGCAACATCCTTTGTTTACTGACATGGCAGGCAACATGTTTTTCATTGAGACACCTAGTCCACTTCTTCAGGATAGGATTTGGAATAGAGAGAGATTTTTGCTGCTCTTGAAATAGTGCAGTTTACTTATGGCCTGAAAAATTCAGAAGCTGAAAAAAAGGTTGCTTGTGGAAAAGAGCAAGTTGATGAAACGGGGTATACTGTTCCTTACCAGGACCTAAGGGCAGTTGCTCCCAAAACATCAAGAGCCCAATTCAAGAACAAGTTAACTGAAATGTTCTTTATCTCAACCTGGGAAGTAGATTTGTATGTACATACATACAAATATACATACAATTATATTTGTACGTAAAATTTCATTAAGCTATAGAATTAAGATCTATGCACTATACAGTATGTATAGTTAGGCTCGAAAAAAACCCTTAATTTGTTAAAAGCATAAGGTAAGAGTAATTCTCCAGGTGAAATGATCTTGGGAGCAAGAAAGAAACCTCCTCTAGGAGACAAGATTCATAGGCATCAAGAATGTCACTACAGGAGGTCACAGTGACAGACTTTAATGTAAGGCTAAAAGGTCTGAGGCTCCTGCTGAGGATGAAGACATACATATTCCAGAGCAGAAGACTTGAGTGAAGGTCAAGGTGTCTAGAATTCCCTATTACAAATAATGGTACCCTGCTTAAAAAGTATTGTAGAAGAAAGACTCCATTTATTTGTGATGCTAGGAACATGGGGTTCAAAAAAAGAAAAGAAAATTTAGATGTTTTGCATAAACTAATGGGAAGAATTTTCCTTAAGTAAACTTTTGACAGTGTTTATAACACTTTAGACAGAGAGTTTCACATTCCACCCTCTGACAGAGAATATATACATAAGGCATAAAATCACTATTAACTTCTTAAAGGAGATACTTCTTATAGTTGAGTTTTTAGCTCACAATTTGTGGACTATAGACATCTGGTAGAAGTTCACTGATAGTCTAAGTTGAAAACAATAATTTTCTCCTTGTTTTTGTTTTTCTTTTTCCATTTCCCTACCTCAGTGGCTTGCAGTAGTAATGCAGGCACATTGCTTTTGCTCTTTAAATGTTATTGCTCCAGGCAAATTTTCTAAACTTATGTATAGAGATATTTTTGTAATATTCTTTTATATGCAATTATCCTTTTCGTTCTTTGGAAAATGGGACATATAAGACACTGTGAGTGGAAAGCAAGGGGATATTTTTCGACTTTGGAGCGTCAAGGACCTATAATTACTCAAGTGAAAAATGGCTTAAGCTCCATTACAGCTAAAGGCAAATAGAATCTAACGAGGTATCTGAATGGCTTAAGTAAGGTGAACAGAAGATGGAATTGGAGAGCAAAGTATTTTGGAATTTAGTTTTTTTAGGATTTTAATTTGTAAAGGATAGGGATATTTCTTTGAAAAATTAATAATAGGAGGCATTTCCTTTGGTGGTGTTTTTCATTGTAACTTTTGGGTTCAATTTGTAACTATAGGACAGTGGATTTGCAATGGGGGACTTATGGGGAGAGAGGCATCTTTACCCTTCTCCATACACTTTCAACCTCCTTCCCATGTTTCCAGTCCTTTCCCCCATCCTTTCTCCTTTCTTCCCACCTTCCTTTCTGCTTCCTCTCAGGAGAGGAGAATTTGCTAATCTGCTTGTTCAGAACCAAGGATATGAGGATATTAACTGTGCTCTATTTTAGGCCAGGTTTGCTTTGTCAGAATCCAGGAGAGGACGCTCTTGTCCGTCCACCTCCTGGAGTAAACCCTAGCCGGGCTCACTCTCTTGAGGCAGCTGACTGCCCCTTCTCTCCCCACCATTTGGCTAGGCCACTAAGTCACTTGGTTAAGTCAGTAAGTAGGTAAGGGTCCCCTCTGTGCTCAGCCTTCTTGAGAGAGAAACAGGGAGTCAGAGGCCCCACTTCTGTACTTCCAATCCAGTTTATACCAAATAGTGCTACATAACCCTGTGCCTACCCAGATAATTTCAAATATTACAATGAAAGCTTTCCATCCATTTAACTTACTGAAATATTGTGTATACATTGATCTTCACTTATACTAAGTTTGGTTAAGCTGAAAAGAGTTTACGTGTGTAAGCAAACCTGAGGAAATAATACACAACGGATTCAAAGGATTTTTGAGATAGAAAGAAAGAGGAAAAGAAATGCACAGGGACTTCCCTGGTAGCACAGTAGTTAAGAATCCGCCTGCCAATGCAGGGGACGTGGGTTCGAGCCCTGGTCCGGGAAGATCCCACATGCCACGGTGCGTGAGCCACAACTACTGAGCCTGTGTGCCACAACTACTGAAGGCCGTGCGCCTAGAGCCCGTGCTCCATAACAAGAGAAGCCACTGCAATGAGAAGCCCGCCCACTGCAATGAAGAGTAGCCCCTGCTTGCTGCAACTAGAGAAAGCCTGTGCACAGCAATGAAGACCCAATGCAGTCAAAAATAAATAAATTAATTAATTTTTTTTTTAAATGCACAGTTCATGTGGCCAGACATGTGAATAGTGATGGATGTGTCAACATTTTTGAGGGAGAGATGGAAGAATTAACTAAGGGCACAAAAAAGCATAGACTAACAGAGGGTTATAGGACCTGATATCTAGTTGTAAAAACAAAAACAGGGGCCAAGCACTTTAACTTGGGCTGATTAGGGGATTTCCATGGGTCATTCTGGCAATACATGATTTTTCACCTTGTGTTCCGACCTTGGTTCTTAACTTGGTGTCAGATGCCCCTCCACTGCAGTGTGCTTTTCTTTTTTCCACTGTTCCTTTCATGTAAACTCCTTAGTCAGGAACCCTGAGGCAAAAATCTGAGTGGCAGGATCCAGGATAACTGTTGAAGGACATCCAAAGCCACCAAATCTCACTCTGCCTTCTAAGAAGACTTCCTTTTTGTTTTGTTTTCTTAAAATTAATTTTTATTGGAGTATAGTTGATTTACAATGCTGTGTTAGTTTCTACTGCACAGCAAAATGAATCAGTTATACATATACATATATCCACTCTTTTTTACATTCTTTTCCTATATAGATCATTACAGAGTATTGAGTAGAGTTCCTTGTGCTGTACACTAGGTTCTTATTAGTTATCTATTTTATATATAATAGTGTGTGTATGTCAATCCCAATCTTCCAATTTATCTTCCCCCTTCCCCCCTTGGTAACCATGTTTGTTTTCTACATCTGACTCTATTTCTGTTTTGTAAATAAGTTCATTTGTACCTTTTTTTAGATTCCACATATAAACAATATCATATGATATTTGTCTTTCTCTGTCTGACTTACTTCACTCAGTATGACAATCTCTAGGTCCATCCACGTTGCTGCAAATGGCATTATTTAAGAAGACTTCCTTAACAATCTTTCCCTTTTCAATCTATTGTACTGGCTTCGACTCCCATTACTCTACAACATTACTCTGGATCCATCCTCTCCGCATGCCATGAATATTCCGCCTGGAAATAAAGATGTCCTGTGATGCTTCGGATGGATACTGACTGCCTGAACAAAACACCTAGCTGCAAATGAGCCCACAGGTGTAGTTGCTTGTGAGGGGTAAACTGTGAAGATACCTGGGGTCAGCAAATATCATGAAGACAAGCAAGAGGGGCATCTCAGCTGTCTCTTTCCTTGACTGGAACTCAGTTAGTTTTAGTTTGCCCTCAGTTCTATTGCCAGAAGGAGGGTCCTGTCCTCCTTGTCTCCTCCCACAAAGACAGGGTAGGTGGATACTTTCTATTGAATTATTTAAAGGACCCCAAGGTCAGAGATCTCTACCTGTTTTGCTCACTAATATGCTCCAAATGCCTAGAAATGTTCCTGGGACACGGTGAGCAGTCGGTATGCATCTGATAGTTTTATGTAATGTTAATCATTAGAACCTGAAGGCTATTTCTTACTGGTTCGACTGGGAATAAAACATAGATTAACGGCAAAAGTAATGAAATAATTTTTGTATTCAGTGATCTCTGATCAGTACAGAGGCAGTTTTTACTTTGGATTATTTATTTTGTCTTAGTTTGTTCAGGCTGCTCTAACAAAAAATCACAGACTGGGTAACTTACAGGCAACAGAAATTTGTTTTTCACAGTTCCGGAGGGTGGTGCCAGCGTGGTTGGGCGAAGGCCCTCTTCCAGATTGCAGACTGCCAGTATCTCACTGTGTGCTCACGGGATGGAAGGGTCGAGGGATCTCTGACGGGTCTCTTTTATAACATTAATCCCATTCCTGTAGGCTCTACCCTCATGGCCCAAGCACCTCCCAAAGGACACACCTCCTAATACCATCCTCTTTGGGATTAGAATTTTAACATATGAAATTTGGGGGGACACAAACATTCAGACCGTAGCAATTTCCTAACGTACTACTTACAATTCAATGAACCCATTGATGCTTTTTTTTTCTGTTTTAGCCACCTCCCGGGAGAACCTTGTAACAACAGAAGATCTGTCCTTCTCTTCATAATAGAGTACATGTCTCCAAAGAACTGAATTATTCTGCCTGTCAGATTCTTTGTTTCCTGCACTTGAATAGTAAAAGATGAAAATGATTAAAGTTTTGTTTTCAATTCTTTTAATAAAAGTCATGGATATTCTGCCACAACATTTTTTCAACAATTAAAAAAGCTGTTATTTTTCATTCATGCCTTCAGGGAGATAAAATTCCAGTCATTGTAGTTGAACTTGAGTATTTCTAAGTCTTTTGAGCTATAGGTTGCCAAGTGATGTCTTGCTTTAAAGCCCTCAGTACGGTTGAAATGACTTTGTTTTAGTATAATCACTTATTTAACATCTGTCTCCTCTTCTGGTTTGTAAGCTCCACGAGAGAGGATTGTATCTGTTTTGTTAAGCTATTTCCTGACACATTTTGTATTCTCTAGAACCTAGAAAGCATCATGTGGAGTTACCACTGCAAATGGTTAGACAATACTTATATATATGTGTGAGCATGTGTGTGTGTGTGTGTGTGTTTGCATTTTTGGAGAGTTCTCTTCTTTTTTTCTGAACTTATCCCTAAATTCAGTAGGACTTTAAAAATTGGTCTTACATATAATGATATACTGTAGTAAAAGATGCTGGACACGAGTTCAAAATAGTAGCAATAATAATAATAACAACAACAATTACTATTTATTGAGTGCATATTATGTGACTGGAACAGTTCTAAGCTCTTTAAATGTAATCCTCACTATAATATTTTGAGAGCAGTACTGTAATTGATAACATTTGCAGATGAGAAACTAAAAGATGGGAAAATTAAAAATTTTTCAAACGTGACACAACTAGTTGGTAATTGAGGTGAAATTTGCACCCAGTGTAGATTTTGTTCCTTTAACAGCTATCCCTCCCTGGGCATTGAATCTTTCTCTGCTTCTCGCTAATGGTGTGAATCTCAGTTAATCCTTGGACATAGTTTTCTCAACTTGAAATTATAATGATTATCTCAGACTTGTGGAGAGAATTTGGTGATATAATTTATAAACTTTTTGAAAAATGCAAAATGATGTCAGTTTATACAGGGTAGCCTATGATAATTATTCGTGTTTACTCAGTTCAGTGCTTCACTGGTCTATTGATCAGAAGTTGCTGAATACAAATATTCTTCCTTTACTGGTATTGTTAATACATGTTTTACTAGCAATCGAGCCAATAAGAAATAGCTTGAAATAAGGAAAACAATTAATTAGTGGGCATTACTAACAGAATGGGCGAATGCAACAAACCTGATCTCCCAACAAATTTTTGAAAATGAATTTAAAAATAAGAAATAGGGCTTCCCTGGTGGCGCACTGGTTGAGAGTCCGCCTGCTGATGCAGGGGACATGGGTTCGTGCCCCGGTCTGGGAAGATCCCACATGCCGCGGAGCGGCTGGGCCCGTGAGCCGTGGCCGCTGAGCCTGCGCGTCCGGAGCCTGTGCTCCGCAACGGGAGAGGCCACAACAGCGAGAGGCCCGCGTACGGCAAAAAATAAATAAATAAATAAAAATAAAAATAAGGAATAAATCCTTAGCCATACTGGAAAAAAGGAATGTCATTAGGAAAACAGAAATGTTTAGATACGTCTAAAAGATAGAAATCTGACAGGATTGAATTGAGGAAGGAAAATTGGCTGAAAGGTAGACACTAGATATAATGGCTGATATGGTGAGATTAGTTCTGAAGACCCTTCTAACTCATAATCAATGAAAATAACAAGGAATATGGAGCCAAGGATTAGGGTGACTGCTTAGAGATGGAATGTAAAACAGTCAAGCAGGTTGGTCCTGCTTCCACCCCTCCTACACAAACACAAACATTCACACCCCCACATCCCCACCCCACACACACAGAGCCAAGCAGTAAACAGTTCGGCATCTGCTTTCAGACTGAAGAAGTCAGTATGAATAACTGGGTCACAGAGGCAATACAGCCTTCCAGGTGGCTGGCAACACCCAAAAGGAATGGAAAAATCCTAACAGAGACAGCTGGAAGATTCTGCGCTAGCAGATTCCAACCCTCTCCACTGCAACCGTGGAAGCGCTCAGGAATAAATTTTAAAAGTGTCCACAGTCAGGGAAAGAGGAATTCGCAAATGCAAAGATAAGCCTGCAATCAAGACTAAGAAAACACACAGGGAAAGAGCAATTTTGTTACAGAGAGGGTCCAAATAGGACAGCGATAAGAAAAAACAAACAAATAAAAAGCACAGATGTTGAAAAGAAAGCAAGGAAAGATCAGTAACTATAGGTGATATGATTGCTTTTATTGAAAATTCAAGAGCAGTTAATTCATAACCATAAACCAGCTTTCAAGCACATTTGCTACATTTAGTCCTCAAAACCTCAAACCAAGAATATGTTTTAAAGCGATAACATCAGTTGCCTCTAATAAACAAAAAAGAGAACCTCTGTGGAAGAAAGTAACTTGAACACAGATGCCAGAGAATACCCATAGATGAATTGCTTGGCACTGGAAGTTATGGGAGAAATCACACACACACACACACACACACACACACACACACACACACACACCATGCACATACAAATGAGGAACCCGGTTGCCACAAGTAAAACCCAATGGAAACAAAAGGCAATAATCTGCTACTACGTAGTTTTTTTGTTTTTGTTTTTGTTTTCCTGTGCTTGGAAATATGGAAACATGATAGAAAAGGGAAATGGAAGCAGGGACACCTAGGATGGATCAAGAAATGTGTATTGGGCTTCCCTGGTGGCGCAGTGGTTGAGAGTCCGCCTGCCGATGCAGGGGACACGGGTTCGTGACCCAGTCTGGGAAGATCCCACATGCCGTGAAGCGGCTAGGCCCGTGAGCCATGGCCGCTGAGCCTGCGTGTCCGGAGCCGTTGAGAGGCCCACGAACCGCAAAAAAAAAAAAAAAAAGAAATGTGTATTAATTACGTATCCGTTGGGAATTCAGGTGTCCTGAGTAATACAATGAAGACATCTTTGCTTTCAAAGAGATCATAGTCGAGCTAAAGAAATAATAATGCACATGTTAAAATAACATATAAGTCAGAGAGATGAGCCCCAAAAGATGTAGCATGGACCACTGTGGCCTGCAAGGCTCAGAAGAAGCAGGTGGGACTTGAGTTGTGCCCAGAAGAAATAGGATTTGCATAGTATCAGAGAAGTGGAGGGATTTTTCAGGAAGTAGGAGGAAACACAAAGGTGGAAATTCTACAGCGAATACAGATAGGCTCTTAAACTATCACCAGATACTTCCACAGAAAAGAATGACAAGAAAATGCTTCTAAAGGAAGAAAATCGGCAGCACCCAGGAAATAGACGAGAAAAGAGGAAGAACACATGTATATACAGTGCTATAAAGCAAACTAATTAATTGATCAATTAAAGCCTGCCTATAAAATAATAATGAAAAAATGACCAACAGCTAATTGTAAAAACAAGGCTCTGTTATCCAACTGTGTAAGTGGGAAGAACGGTCAGTTGGAAGTGAAGACCCAAAATTCTCTTCCTAGCTTTACCACTGCCCAGCCTTGAAATTCAAATTATTTGGGATTCAGCTTTAGTATTTGAAAATTGGGGCAGGGGGTGTGTGTCCATGGAGGAGAGCAGGTTAATGCACGATCTCATTCATGCTGCAGCACTACCTTCAGCTCTGCAAACCTACAAACTCCACAACTCTACAAATGGAATGATGAGTGTGGTATTTCCTTCAATGCCCAGAAGAGGGCACTCACACTGACAACTGAAATTTACTAACGTAACTGTAATCCCCCCCTTTCACTGGCTCAGACTGAGCTTCATTACCCAAGAAATCCACGGGGTGGCAATAACACCCAGTGAAAAGTAAATTCACAGTTGAATTCTAACAGGCTTCTTCAGTGGCTAATGTTGACACATTTCTCTTCCCCCGCCTTTATGATGTCACCAAGGCCAGAGAAGCTGGGAGAGCAAAGGCTGTCCCAGTCCTGCGAAGGAGACTTTACCATCCTCATCCTCATTTTACATAAGAAACTAGGAAGAGAGAAATATTATCTAAGGTAGCAGAGACAGTAAGTGATCCAGCCAGAATTCACAATTTTGTGTCTCTGGTCAAAGTCCATGGTCCCTTCGCCACACTTGCTGGGGGAGCTGAAGAAAACCGATTTGACTGACAAAGGGACCTTCCTTCCTAACCACGCTTCACTGATATAGAAATGAGATGTTTGCTCTTTTCTTTATAACTAAGGGGCACTTAAAAGATTTGATTCCATTTGAGCACAGGACAATATATATAACTTTCCCAGACACTATTAAATAGTGTAGTGATTGCTATAGCAATTTTCAACTTTAGGGTTTATCTGAATCACTCATATTTCTTTCCTGCCACTTAGATGGAGCAGGAACATTTTTTTTTCATTGGCCGTAAATTTAATCAAGGCACTTTGAGTTACAAATAACAGAATTTCATCAAACTTGGCTAAAGGGGAAAAAAAGGATAATTTTTCAGTGGAATAAAGGTGCATTTCAAAGAATCCAAAGACGAGAAGTTTCTTTAGGTGATACAGAAGGTTTAGAATCAAGAACCAGAAAACCATTAGGAATTATGGCAATTGCCCTCACACTCATTCTCTCTTTCTCTCCAGGTTCTCTAGCCCGTGGATTTCTTGGCATGTCTGGGCTATTGCCTCTTTCTAATGACTGGCTTTGTCTTCTTCTCTAGACACCACAGCTCCTGGATTCACACACCTTCAGCTCCAGTGACTAGCAGAGACTGGCCCACATCTTTCAATCCAGATTCCTAACCTCTGAGAGGAAGAATCCAACTTGGTTGGGCTATGACTATGGCGTAAGTAATTAAGCACAAACAAGGGTGATGATTATCTAAGAGGGATGTTCTGAGCCAAGCAACCACCCTAGAAAATGTATGTTACCAGTGGCTAAGTAACTTTCTGGGGAATTTGAAAGAATATCAGGATGAAATTCTAAACCATTTGGCATTTCCACACTTCCCTCTATGCTAATGGTGATAACTATCAAACCATTATTTAGGATACAGATTTTGATGATTTTTCAGGATATTTAAAGTTAGATCAAAATTAGAAAATTTGAAATTTTCACTTACAATATCTATACCTCAGCCTGCCCATTTAAAAATGGCTTGTAAAAATTAAGATGTACTTTGGTGATAGATCAAGTAGCAACACACTTAAAATGACAAAAGAGTAATTTAAGTTTGACATACAGAAAGACTTCTGACTAAGGGTGGAGTCACTGAAATAGGTTGTCATTAACAGCAAACACATCTTTTCTGGAGAATGATCCTCAAATAATAAAGTGATTCTAGCAAGGATATTTAATATCCTGATTAGAACCAAGTCAGTGAAAAAAAATTTTTAAGTGACAAACTTAAGTTTTAACAACCAACATTTAGTCTATTTAGCAAAAGAGAATGTAAAAGTTATCAATACGTTACAAATGTGTGCTATTATAAAAAGCTAAATTAAATGCTGTTTATACTCTACATCAGTGATTTTCAAACTGTAGTGTACTTCAGAATTGCCTGGAGGTCTTGTTAAAACAAGAATTGCTGCCCGTCCCTCCTCCTCCAGTTTTCGATTCTCTAGGTCTGTCTAGGGTCTGATAATTTATAATTTGCATTTCTAAAAGTTCCCAGATGGCATTGATGCTGCTGGTTTAGGGATTGCGCTTTGAAACCTCCTGCTCTAAACTCAGGACAGAAGAACCATTTCTTCTTCCTTCCTTCCTCCCTTCTTTTCTTTCTGTTTCTTTCTTTCTTTCCTTCCTTTCTTTCTTTCTCCTTTCCTTCCTCCCTCCCTCCCTCCCTCCCTTCCTTCCTTTCTTTCTCACATAGTTTTTGGTGTATGTGAGAACATGTAAGTTTTCCTCCCTTCGCAAATTTCAACCATCCGATACAGGTGTTGTCACTATAGTCACCGTGTTATACATTAGATCCTCAGACCTTATTCAGTTATAGCTGAAAGCTGGCACCCTTTTACCCACCTCTCCCTATTTCCCCCATGCCCATCCCCTGTCAACCACTTTTCTACTCTGTTTTCTCTTCCATAGGTTGCCTTTTCATTTTGATGGTTTCCTTTGCTGTGCAGAAGCTTTTTAGTTCGGTGTAGTCCCACTGATTTATTTTTGCCTTTGCTTTTGGTGTCAAATCCAAAAATTTTTTGCCAAGACTGATGTCAAGAAGCTTTGAGAACTTTAAGAACTCTTGTTCTAAGCTCAGAACAGAAGACCCATCTCTAACTAATATTTTTCTGGGTTCATGCAGAGTTATACCAAACACAACCAAAGGCACCAAAAACTGTAAGCAAACAAAAAAAAACAGCAAAATATTTTACTGGCTTACTTCTCAGGGTCCTGGTTCATCCCAATTGCAGATGTAGATAACGGTGGTTGGAAGAGTTAAATCTATAGCCACGTTCACAAATGACATCTCATAAACTCTCAAAGATGAATGAAAGCTCAAAAGCTGTAGTCAAGGCTAGTACTAGACAAAATGAAAGACAAAGAAATATGTGTTCAGATTGTCACATGTTTGTGAAGGATCATGGTATAATGGAATCATTACAGAGTTTGTTGTCAGGCTATCCAGAGTTTAAGACCTAGATCTGCCATTTACCAAGTATGCAATCTGGTATACTGGTTTTCATAATACCTATTTAAAGTGATGTTGAGAACACTATCAGGTAACATATATCAAAATGTCTAGCACATAGTAGGCATTCAAAAATAATAGCCACCATATATTAGAGTCCTATTATGTGCAAGGCACTCAGCTAGGTGCATTAGCTTGTCTAATCCTCATAAGAGCCCCTTGAGTTGTCATCATCATCATCACCATCATCATTCCCACATCGCAAACAAGAAAACAGAATCCCAAGTCACTTAGGCAAAAAGTCAAAGCAAACCCCCAACAGCTTGAGACCAAATGCTTACCTTTTTTTTTTTTAAGTTTTTTTTTTTTTATATATATCTCCACCTTTATTTCCCAAAGATGTCTTAAACTTTTTTTTTTTTTTTTTTTTTTTTTTTTTTTTGCGGTACGCAGGCCTCTCACTGTTGTGGCCTCTCCCGTTGCGGAGCACAGGCTCCGGACGCGCAGGCTTAGCGGCCACGGCTCACGGGCCCAGCCGCTCCGCGGCATGTGGGATCTTCTCGAACCGGGGCACGAACCCGTTTCCCCTGCATCAGCAGGCGGACTCGCAACCACTGCGCCACCAGGGAAGCCCTAAACTTTTTAAATTTTATTTATTTTTTGGCTACGCGACATGCGAGATCTTCCCTGACCAGGGATCGAACCCGGGCCCCATGCAGTGGAAGCGTGGAGTCTTAACCAATGGACCACCAGGGAGGTCCCAAATGCTTGCCTTTCTGCAAATATGAGTTGTCTAATCCCCCTTATCATTCTCTTCCCAAGTTCCCTGGCTGCAGTTATGAACCAGATGTTCTTAGGCGAGAACAATTTCCTCATTTAGTTGATTTCCCATACCTTGCCCTTAACTTTCCTCTAAGTCATGTTCACTACTTTTATATCTTAATTCATCAAGACCTTGTTGGCAGACCTAATTAGGGAAAACTAAGATGTGAGGAAATTTTATTTTTCATTATCTAGTCTCCAGCTTTTTCCGACTTGCTTGAGTAACTCTTTAGTCTATCTGCCATTAGAGTCTGCTCCCAGTGGGGAAAAATCTGACCCTGTACTTCTACAGCATAGTTGCTCTTCATCCTCTCTGACTATGCAGTACGAAGGAGTCTGTTTTATGGCATAAACTAGTCTGTATGGTATTGTCAATGATATAAATGATAACAACCTTACTGGCCTATTTGATCACCTGCCTTTGAATAGCTGTTTTGATTTTTTTTGTTGCATTATTCCTTTGATTCTGCTTAGATACATTGTACAGTTGCTCCAGCAATTATGTCCCTAAATAATAATAGTAACTTACATCTTTACTGTCACAATGTTCACATACAATATTGCATAAAGCTCTTTATTGTCTCTGGTAGGTGGGTCTTCAGAACACCCCTTTACTCCACAGTTGACATTCAGAGACTACTGTGCTGTGTGGAGCAGAGACACCCTGTCATTATTAACCTAGTTTTATGAGGTACTCCTAAGTTATTGAAGTCTTTTACACTCGTTTACAAGCTGCTCTCGGAGCAATACTGAGAAATGGGTCAGCATTGTCGTGGATTTTACAGATTGGAAGAAGAGGTCTCAGTTTACAGGTTATTTTTTGAAGGACTGACAATCAATGCAAAGTCTTTCTTATAAACAGAATATAGAATCTCTTTTGCCTTTTGGTCATGAACATTGTAATCGGCCAGCAGGCATTAATAAAATAATGTTATTTTCTTAGTGATCTTGGAATTGCTTGGACTTTTATTAAATCTCCACAATATGTGAGTTGTTACACAGATTACAACTCTGACACATAGTAAGATGGTTAAGTGACACAATATGTCAAATGTATAGTGGCCCATATATATTGTCTATAGTGTGTCGTAGATTTCAGTTTGGGTGCTTAGGTGTGGTAAGATAGTCACATCAGGCCCTTCTCTTCATCAATGTCCTTTTGATCCCTTCCCCACCCTGCCGCATGACCATAATAATCATAACCAATTACAAAGGTGCCACAGGGTCTGCTTCTAGGCCTTCTCTTTCTGCTCCAAGTCCTCTTCAGTGGTGCCTCTCTCTGTGATTTTCTTCCATAGCAGCTGATAGTTGAATAAATTTTAAAACCTATATTTGATTTGTAATGACAGAAAAGTGTATTTGAGTGTATGGTATACATATACATATATAAACATTGTAAATGTATATAAAAAGCCAGAAAGGATAAAAAGCATGTCTTAAAAATTATTTTAACCTTTTTTTTTTTTTTTTTTTTTTTTTTTTTTTTTTTTGTGGTATGCGGGCCTTCCTCTGCTGCGGCCTCTCCCGTTGCGGAGCAC
>NC_041219.1:60283751-60291207 GCF_002837175.3 Physeter macrocephalus | reverse complement strand
AAGCCCCTATTTTAACCTTTTTTAAGTAGACAATTTCAAACATTCAGAAAGGCTGCAACTATAAGAATAATGCAAAAAGAATCCACATACCTTTACTCAGGTTTGCTTAATAACATTTTACCCCATTTGCTTTGTCACTCTCTCTCTTTTTGCCTGAACCGTTTGAGGGTAAGTTACATCCATCATGGCCTTTTACCCCTAAACTTTTCAATGTGTCTTTCCTAGAAATCACGACAGTCTCTTACATAACGACAGCCCAGTTATCAACTTAAGGACATCTAACACTGACACAGTACTTATCTAATCTACTTTCTGAATTCCAATGTCGTGAATTAAACCAACAGTGTGTTTTACAGCATTTTTTGCCCCCTCTAGCACACATAACCAGTCTAGTGCTGTATTTCATTGTCATGTCTCTTTAGCCTCCTTTTTTTGTAAAAAAATTAGTTTATTTATTTATTTATTTTTGGCTGTGTTGGGTCTTTGTTGCTGTGCGCAGGCTTTCTCTAGTTGCGGCAAGCAGGGGCTACTCTTTGTTGTGGTGCACGGGCTTCTCATTAAAGTGGCTTCTCTTGTTGCAGAGCACAGGCTCTAGGAGCTCGGGCTTCAGTAGTTGTGGCATGCAGGCTCAGTAGCTGTGGCTCGCGGGCTCTAGAGCACAGGCTCAGTAGTTGTGGCTCATGGGCTTAGTTGCTCCACAGCACGTGGGATCTTCCTGGACCAGGGCTCGAACCCATGTCCCCTGCATTGGCAGGTGGATTCTTAACCACTGCGCCACCAGGAAGTCCCCAAAAGACTTTTAAAATGGCTATGGTTCAAGGTCTGATAAGAGTTCATTTGATAAGGAAATTCAGTTATTTTTGTGGCATACAACAATTTAAGACAATAATTGGATAATGAGGGTATTGATAAATTTCTCTGAACTTCAACTTCTGGAATACCTATATCAGTAAACTTATATCCATATATATATAACGTAAGAAGGTTTATTATCACTTCTTATTTGACAATGTTTCCCATGTAATTTAACATGCGAAATAAACCTAATTAGTTTAACATCTCCTTTATAAGGTGAGAGACAAATATTTGGGGAATTTCCAGGGGCCCTCTGGGAAATCTCAAAGTTAGTTTGAGGTCAAAAAGACTCCATTTAGATTTGATCTGGGAAGTTGTAAAAAATGTCAAAAGATTTGAACATTTGACTAAATAGGATCACAAGTCATTATGAAATAATGCTTATTTAGCAGGAGTGACAATAGAAGATATTAAAAGCAAATACAGAAGGTTACATTGTTGTGAACAAAATTTAGCTCTTTTAGTATTGAGAAGACTCAGTTCTCCAAGGTAATCAAAGATCTAATAAAGACAACATGAAGCACAGGAAATTATTTTGGTAAGACACAATATCTTTGCTTTCCTGGCAGATTACCCAAAAGGCAACAAAACAAAAACAAAAACAAAAAGCTTTCGCCATCTCCTATCAAGAGCAGACTAATACTCCAATAAAACTCTCTTTTTAACAGAAACAAAAACATATTCTAATTCTGCACCGGTGTACTTTTGATATTAAGGCTCATTCTTTAAAAATATAATTCCAATCATAGCCAGCTTGACCACACATAAAATTCATTTCCAGGATTCCTTTTCCACAAACCTTCTACGAGGTTTTTTTGTATCCCTTCAGGTTTTGTCTTATATTTGTCCTTACTCATTCTTCATCAGCCAGTCATTCCACGTCTGGACAAAATTACTTTCCTTTCCTCTTAACAAAAGTATGTTCTTTATACCTTTCCTTATCCTAAAAACATATTCTTAGAAGTACCATACGACTCAGCAATCCCACCACTGGGCATATACCCTGAGAGAACCATAATTCAAAAAGAGTCATGTACCACAATGTTCATTGCAGCTCTATTTACAATAGCCAGAACATGGAAGCAACCTAAGTGTCCATCGACAGATGACTGGATAAAGAAGAAAAAAAAATTAAAATGGTTCTGAAGAACCTAGGGGCAGGACAGGAATAAAGATGCAGACATAGAGAATGGACTTGAGGACATGGGGAGGGGGAAGGGTAAGCTGGGACAAAGTGAGAGAGTGGCATGGACTTATATATACTACCAAATGTAAAATAGATAGCTAGTGGGAAGCAGCTGCATAGCACAGGGAGATCAGCTCCGTGCTTTGTGGCCACCTAGAGGGGTGGGATAGGAGGGTGGGAGGGAGACACAAGAGGGAGGAGTTATGGAATATATGTATACGTATAGCTGACTCAATTTGTTATACAGCAGAAGCTAACACACCATTGTAAAGCAATTATATTCCAATAAAGATGTTAAAAAATAATAATAATTAATGACAGTAATGCAATATAACTCCTTGAATAAAATAAGAATCTATAAAAAAAATTCTACTTTCCTTACCTACTTTTTATACACAGTTGTTTTCTTTCACTCTTACTACTTCTAGAGTTTTTAATTAAATGTATTGATTAGAATTCTTAACCCTTAGAAATATTAGTTTCTAGTGAAAACTGAGAGGTAAGCAATTATGGACTGGTTGTTACATCAGCATTCTGTGCACTGGCAAATTTATAAATGCTCAGTAATTTCTAGAAGTACAGTCTTTCTCAGTCAACTTTTTAATGTGGCAGAAGACATGTTTACTATTAGACCCAAACATCTTTTTTTTTTTTTAACATCTTTATTGGAGTATAACTGTTTTACAATAGTGTGTTAGTTTCTCCTTTACAACAAAGTGAATCAGTTATACATATACATATGTTCCCATATCTCTTCCCTCTTGCGTCTCCCTCCCTCCCACCCTCCCTATCCCACCCCTCTCATCAAACATCTTTAATTCCTCTGTAATAAGAATCCAAAAGTAGATGAACTTATATTCAGTTATTAACACTTCAGTGTTATATTTTATTTGGAAATGATCTAGATATTCAATGACTATCCATCATTTAACTTTAAGGTTTCAAGCTAACAAAAAGTTTTGGAAACTATTTTTAAACAATTATGTTTAGCTTACTCATGAAAATTTCACAAGACATTAAACAGCTCACCATCTTCTTAAGTAATTTTTCTTGTTGACAGGTTCTGGAACAGTGACAACATGAGCTTATTTGACTTTTAGTAAACCTAGGTAGAATAAAAGTTGTATGTTTGCATTATATTTAATGTGAATAGCTCTGAAGACATGTTCGTTTTAACTAAACCAACAAAACTTCAAGTAGCTTTTATTTATTGAAGATTATCCTATATCGCTTGAACTTGAAACACTTTTGGGTTAGTTTCTATATTTCTGAGAGAATACTTGATTTGTATAAGCACTTATTTTTCATCAAGCTAATTAAATAGAACTCTTTTACAAATTAATTTTGGCAATACCCTCTACAAGTAGAAAAATCACACATCTATCCATATGTATATAAATATACATAAACATACAGACAGATACAGAGATCTTATAGTTTTTTTAAAATTAATTAATTTTATTTTATTGTTTATTTTTGTCTGTATTGGGTCTTTGTTGCTGCGCACAGGCTTTCTATCACTGCGGTGAGCAGGGGCTACTCTTCGTTGCGGTGCATAGGCTTCCCATTGTGGTGGCTTCTCTTGTTGTGGATCATGGGCCCTAGGCGCACAGCTTCAGTAGTTGTCACACGTGGGCTCAGTGGTTGTGGCTCACGGGCTGTAGAGTGCAGGCTCAGTAGTTGTGGCACACAGGCTTAGTTGCTTCGCAGCATGTGGGATCTTCCCGGACCAGGGCTCAAACCCATGTCCTCTGCATTTGCAGGTGGATTCTTAACCACTGTGCCACCAGAGAAGTCCCAGAGATCTTATAGTTTTAATTTTTAAATTGCAGCCATGAGAGAGGATTGGTTCAAGATGGCAGAGTAGAAGGACATGTGCTTACTCCCTTTTGTGAGAGCACCAGAATCACAACTGCTGAACAATCATCAACAGTAAGACTCTGGAACTCACCAAAAAAGATACCCCACATCCAAAGACAAAGGAGAAGCCGCAATGGGATGGTAGGAGGGGTGCAATCACAATAAAATCAAATCCCATAACTGCTGGGTGGGTGACTCACAAACTGGAGAACACTTATACCACAGAAGTCCATCCACTGGAGTGAAGGTTCTGAGCCCCACATCAGGCTTCTCAACCTGGGGGTCCAGCAATGTGAGGAGGAATTCCTAGAGAATCAGACTTTGAAGCCTAGTGGGATTTGACTGCAGGACTTTGACGGGACTGGGGGAAACAGGGACTCCACTATTGGAGGGCACACACAAGGTAGTGTGTGCATCGGGACCCAGGGGAGGGAGCAGTGACCCCATAGGGGACTGAACAGTCCCTACCTGCTAGTGTTGGAGGGTCTCCTGCAGGGGTGGGTTGTGGCTGTGGCTCACTGTGGTGACAAGGACCATGGCAGCAGAAGTTCTGGGAAGTACTCCTTGGCGTGAGCCCTCCCAGAGACCGCCATTAGCTCCACCAAAGAGCCGGGGAGGCACCAGTGCTGGGTCACCTCAGACCAAAAAACCAACAGGGAGGAAACCCAGCCCCACTGATCAGCAGACAAGTGGATTAAAGTTTTACTGAGCTCTGCCCACCAGACCAACACCCAGCTCTACCTACCACCAGTCCCTCCCATCAGGAAGCTTGCAGAAGCCTCTTAGATAGCCTCATCCACCAGAGGCAGACAGCAGAAGCAAGAAGAACTACAATTCTGCAGCCTGTAGAAGGAAAACCACATTCACAGAAAGATAGACAAAATGAAAAGGCAGAGGACTTTGTACCAGATGAAAGAACAAGATAAAACCCCAGAAAAACAACTAAATGAAGTGGAGATAGGCAACCTTCCAGAAAAAGAATTCAGAATAATGATAATGAAGATTATCCAGGACCTCGGAAAAAGAATGGAGGCAAAGATCGAGAAGATGCAAGAAATGTTTAACAAAGACTTAGAAGAATTAAAGAACAAACAAACAGAGATGAACAATACAATAACTGAAATGAAAAATACACTAGAAGGAATCAATATCAGAATAACTGAGGCAGAAGAATGGGTAAATGACCTGGAAGACATAATGGTGGAATTCACTGCCACGGAACAGAATAAAGAAAAAAGAATGAAAAGAAATGAAGACAGCCTAAGAGATCTCTGGGACAACATTAAATACACCAACATTCACCTTATAGCGGTCCCAGAAGGAGAAGAGAGAGAGAAAGGACATGAGAAAATATTTGAAGAGATTATAGTCGAAAACTCCCCTAACATGGGAACGGAAATAGCCATCCAAGTCCAGAAAGCACAGAGAGTTCCAGGAGGGATAAACCCAAGTAGAAACATGCTGAGACACATAGTAATCAAATTGACAAAAATTAAAGACAAAGAAAATTTATTGAAAGCAACAAGGGAAAAACGACAAATAACATAATTCACTGCCACGGAACAGAATAAAGAAAAAAGAATGAAAAGAAATGAAGACAGCCTAAGAGATCTCTGGGACAACATTAAATACACCAACATTCACCTTATAGCGGTCCCAGAAGGAGAAGAGAGAGAGAAAGGACATGAGAAAATATTTGAAGAGATTATAGTCGAAAACTCCCCTAACATGGGAACGGAAATAGCCATCCAAGTCCAGAAAGCACAGAGAGTTCCAGGAGGGATAAACCCAAGTAGAAACATGCTGAGACACATAGTAATCAAATTGACAAAAATTAAAGACAAAGAAAATTTATTGAAAGCAACAAGGGAAAAACGACAAATAACATAAAAGGAAACTCCCATAAGGTTAACAGCTGATTTCTCAGCAGAAACTCTACAAGCCAGATGGGAGTGGCACGATATATTTAAAGTGATGAACGGGAAGAACCTACAACCAAGCTTACTCTACCGGGCAAGGATCTCATTCAGATTCGATGGAGAAATCAAAAGCTTTACAAACAAGCAAAAGCTAAGAGAATTCAGCACCACCAAACCAGCTCTACAGCAAATGCTTAAGGAACTTCTCTAAGTGGGAGACACAAGAGAAGAAAAGGACCTAAAAAACAAACCCATAACAATTAAGAAAATGGTAATAGGAACATACATAGCGATAATTACCTTAAATGTGAATGGATTAAATGCTCCAGCCAAAAGACACAGGCTCGCTGAATGGATATAAAAACAAGACCCATATATATGCTGTCTACAAGAGGCCCACTTCAGACCTAGGGACACATACAGACTGAAAGTGAGGGGATGGAAAAAGATAGTCCATGCAAATCAAAAGAAATCCGGAGTAGCAATACTCATATCAGATAAAAGAATTTAAAGAATGTTACAAGAGACAAGGAAGGACACTACATAATAATCAAGGTATCAATCTGAGAAGAAGATATAGTAATTATAATATATATGCCCCAAACATAGGAACACCTCAATACATAAGGCAAGTGCTAACAGCTCTAAAAGAGGAAATCGACAGTAACACAATAATAGTGGGGGACTTTAACACCTCACTTACACCAATGGACATATCATCCAGACAGAAAATTAATAAGGAAACAAAAGTTTTAAATGACACAATAGACCAGATAGATTTAATTGATCTTTATAGGACATACCATCCAAAAACAGCAGATTACACTTTCTTCTCAAGTGCGCACGGAACATTTTCCAGGATTGATCACATCTTGGATCACAATCAAGCCTTGGTAAATTTAAGAAAATTGAAATCATGTCAAGCATCTTTTCCAACCACATTGCTATGAGATTAGAAATCAATTACAGAGAAAAAAATGTAAAAAACACAAACACATGGATGCTAAACAATATGTTACTAAGTAACCAAGAGATCACTGAAGAAATCAAAGAGGAAATAAAAAAATACCTAGAGGGACTTCCCTGGTGGCACAGTGGTTAAGAATCCGCCTGCCATTGCAGGGGACACAGGTTTGAGCCCTGGTCTGGGAAGATCCCACATGCCATGGAGCAGCTAAGCCTGTGCGCCACAACTACTGATCCCGTGTGCCACAACTACTGAAGCCCACGTGCCTAGAGCCCGTGCTCCACGGCAGGAGAAGCCACTGCAATGAGAAAGCCCGTGCACCACAACGAAGAGTAGCCCCCTCTCGCCACAACTAGAGAAAGCCCGTGCACAGCAACGAAGATGCAACACAGCCAAAAATAAATAAATAAATAAATTTATTTTAAAAAAATACCTAGAGACAAATGACAATGAAAACAGGACAATCCAAAACCTATGGGATGCAGCAAAAGCAGTTCTAAGAGGAAAGTTTATAGCAATACAAGCCTACCTCAAGAAACAAGAAAAATCTCAAATAAACAATCTAACCTTACACCTAAAGGAATTAGAGAAAGAAGAACAAAGAAAACCCAAAGTTAGCAGAAGGAAAGAAATCATAAAGATCAGAGCAGAAATAAATGAAACAGAAAC
>NC_041219.1:60274889-60276392 GCF_002837175.3 Physeter macrocephalus | reverse complement strand
AAACAAAACCCAAAGTTAGTAGAAGGAAAGAAATCATAAAGATCTGAGCAGAAATAAATGAAAAAGAAATGAAGGAAACAATAGCAAAGATCAGTAAAACTAAAAGCTGGTTCTTTGAGAAGATAAACAAAATTGATAAACCTTTAGCCAGACTCATCAAGAAAAAGAGGGAGAGGACTCAAATCAATAAAATTAGAAATGAAAAAGGAGATGTTACAATGGACATCGCAGAAATACAAAGCATCCTAACAGACTACTACAAGAAACTCTATGCCAATAAAATGGACAACCTGGAAGAAATGGACAAACTCTTAGAAAAGTATAACCTTCCAAGACTGAATGAAGAAATAGAAAACATGAACAGACCAATCCCAAGTAATGAAATTGAAACTGTGATTTAAAATCTTCCAGCAAACAAAAGTCCAGGACCAGATAGCTTCACAGGTAAATTCTATCAAACATTTAGAGAAGAGCTAACACCGACACTTCTCAAACTCTTCCAAAATTTGCAGAGGAAGGAACACTCCCAAACTCATCCTACGAGGACACCATCACCCTGATACCAAAACCAGACAGAGATACTACAAAAAAATTAATAAAGGTCATATACGACAAACCCACAGCAAACATCATTCTCAATGGTGAAAAACTGAAAGCATTTCCAGTAATATCAGGAACAAGACAAGGATGTCCACTCCTGCCACTATTATTCAACATAGATTTGGAAGTCCTAGCCATGGCAATCAGAGAAGAAAAAGAAATAAAAGGAATACAAATTGGAAAAGAAGAAGTAAAACTGTCACTGCAGATGACATGATACTACACATAGAGAATCTTAAAGATGCCACCAGAAAACTACTAGAGCTAATCAATGAATTTGATAAAGTTGCAGGGTACAAAATTAATGCACAGAAATCTCTTGCATTCCTATACACTAACAACAAAAGATCAGAAAGAGAAATTAAGGAAACATTCCCATTCACCATTGCAACAAAAAGAATAAAATACCTAGGAATAAACCTACCTAAGGAACTAAGAGACCTGTACTCAGAAAACTATAAGACACTGATGAAAGAAATCAAAGATGACACAAACAGATGTAGAGATATACCATATTCTTGGATTGGAAGAATCAATATTGTGAAAATGGCTATATACCCAAAGCAATCTACAGATTCAATGCAATCCCTATCAAATTACCAATGGCATTTTTTAAAGAACTAGAAGAAAAAAAGCTTAAAATTTGTATGGAGACACAAAAGACCCCGGATAGCCAAAGCAGTCTTGAGGGAAGAAAACGGAGCTGGAGGAATCACACTCTCTGACTTCAGACTATACTACAAAGCTACAGTAATCAAGACAGTATGGTACTGGCACAAAAACAGAAATATAGATCAGTGGAACAGGATAGAAAGCCCAGAGATAAACCCACGCACCTATGATCAACTAATCTATGACAAAGGAGGCAAGGATATACAATGGAGAAAAGACAGTCTCTTCAGT
>NC_041219.1:60251663-60274560 GCF_002837175.3 Physeter macrocephalus | reverse complement strand
AACACTATACACAAAAATAAACTCAAAATGGATTAGAGACCTAAATGTAAGACCAGACACTATAAAACTCTTAGAGGAAAACTTAGGAAGAACATTCTTTGACATAAATCACAGCAAGATCTTTTTTGATCCACCTCCTAGAGTAATGGAAATAAAAACAAAAATAAACAAATGGGATCTAATGAAACTTCAAAGCTTTTGCAAAGCAAACTACAAACAAGACGAAAAGACAACCCTCATAATGGGAGAAAATATTTGCAAACGAATCAACAGACAAAGGATTAATCTCCAAAATATATAAACAGCTTACTACTGGGCATATACCCAGAGAAAACCATAATTCAAAAAGACACATGCAGCCCAATGTTCATTGCAGCACTATTTACAATAGCCAGGTCATGGAAGCACCCTAAATGCCAATCAACAGACGAATGGATAAAGAAGATGTGGTACATATATACAATGGAATATTACTCAGCCATAAAAAAGAACGAAATCGGATCATTTGTAGAGACGTGGATGGATCTAGAGATTGTCACATAGAGTGAAGTAAGTCAGAAAGAAAAAAACAAATATCCTATATTAATGCATATATGTGGAAGCTAGAAAAGTTGTACAGATGCACTGGTTTGCAGGGCAGAAATAGAGATACAGACGTAGAGAACAAATATATGGACGCCAAGTGGGGAAAGTGGCGGTGGAGGTGGTGGTGGTGGGATGAATTGGGAGATTGGGATTGACATGTATACACTAATATGTATAAAATAAATAATAAGAACCTGCTGTATAAAAAAATAAATAAAATAAATTTCAAAAAAATTAAAATTAAAAAATTTCAGCCATGAGATAGATACTTTTATTTTTCTTCTGAAAAGGATTATCTCCCTGAAGTTTGTATTTTAAAAAGATGGCTCTGGGTTCCTAGAGAAGAGAGGGTAAAAAATTTATATCTCAAAGGCACAGAAATGGATGTTAAGTTTTTCTCCAAGAAGGAGTTTTGTTCCCAATGTCCTGATCTTTTACAATATCTGCAAGCCTTTTGAGATGAAGGTTTGAGGATTGTTAAAAAGGATTGGTGGGCTTTGAATTGCTTCTAGTGCTACATTTCTATTATTGTAAAACAAAATACAGTTGTTTCTAATTCCTCAAAGAATTGGGTTGCAACCTGAACGATATCAAGGGGCTGATGCAGCCTTTTAACTTGTTGCTTTATATCATGGAGAAGATTTCCAATAAAGATGGAAATCAAAAGAATTCTATGTTCTAGATGTGGAGCTGTGTGTCTTTGGACTGTTTTACTAAATCCTTCCACAATAGCTTCAGGATGTTTTCTTTCCTTCTGAGTACATTGGTCCATTTTAGTTTAGAAAAGAAGGCCTTAAGAAAAGTTTCTACCAAGCTCTGAATATCAGCTTCCATCATCTGATCATAGAGCTCATTTTAAAAAGTCTGTCAATTTATTTTTCACATTATCTTTTGATTTTTTGATGTTCAGTGTTAGTAATACATATAACATCTACCATGTTTTGTATCAGATAAGACAATACTGATATAGGTGCTGACAGATGATTCATCTTGTAGACAGATGATGTAAACTTATGGTATCAATAAATACAGTACAGTACTGTAAAAAATATAAAAAATAAAAAATGCTTTCAAATATCTTATTATCTGGTTTAACCAGGACAAACAGTAAATATTTCTGGCTGTACTGAACACCTTAATTTTTTTTTTCCTTTTTCCTTTTAAACCAAAGGCATACCCATAAAGTGACTCAAAACCAAAACCAATAAGCCTTTTATGGCTTAACCATGGACACAAGATGTGTCCCCAAAGAGGGTTCGAAAGATACCCCTCCCAAGATCCAGAACCACTCCCAAAGATAACCAAAAGGAAGAAAGGTTTAGACAATTCCCATGAGACCTGGCAACAGTCAGTAGGATGCTACTGCAAATGGGGTGCAACCCACATTCCTATCCAGCCATATTGGGGTCCCAAACCTGATGGTTGAGCTGCCTGCACACACAAGAACTGACCACCTGCATGCCCTAATGGGAGGAAAGCCAGGACACAAAACAAGACAAACGAAAGCAATAGCGGTCCCTGGGAGGGAAAGAATTGATAATCAATAGGTACTCCAAAACTAAATTCACAAGAGTCTGAATTTGGAAAGGAAGAAACAATATGAGATTTTACGTCTCTTTCTCGACCAAGCACTACAGACAGAGATCCAGAAAGCTGACTTTGGTAAGAATTCTTGCCCTTTGTCAGCTTTTACCAGTTTTCCCAGGATCCCATCTGCAGGCTCCAGAGTGAGAAGGGTGTCCCAGCAGGTACCATCTGGATGATCAGAAACTGAAGGGGAAGAAAAATAATTTTCCCTCTACCCTTTTGAGTTCTTGGCCGAGACTCCTTTTCCTCTAGGGCACCTCATAAATGGGTAAGCTTATCTAGGTTAAAAGTTTTCCACTCTGGCCACTGTAATTCAAGATTATCTTTCATAAGGTTAACCTACTTGTTCAAAGAAACGCAACTTCTGGGCCCATAATTTTCATACATATAGTAAGCCAGAGTCCCAGATGGAGGAGTCCCAGATTCTCTGGACTTGAAGGAATGCTTTTCCTCTTTTTTTCCCCTTTAAATGTTTCTTATTAACCTGAGACCTAAAACTGGACCCAGTCTGGTTTAAACTAGATCCAGTTCGACTCCAGACCCAGTCTGATTTAGGAGGAATGCAGTCCAACTCTGGACCCAGTCCGGTCAAAGAAATACTCTAAGTCTGAGAGCTCATAATGCAAAAGTTGCAGAGCTCACGTATCTGAGGGACCTGCCCACAACCTCCAGATACAGCGAGAAAGGATCTGCTGTCTTCAGTAAGGGGACCCAGTCAACCCATAGGGAAGGATCTTTGGAAATAAATATCCCAATTTATTCTCCTCCCTTTCTCTGATCTCCTGCCAGTGCCTCTCAATGGCTGGACACAATTGGAATCCAGAGGTCAAAGAAGTCTGTAGAAACCATCCAGAAAGTTAACCCCCCTAGGCACAGAGCAGGGAAGAGAAAGGTGGAGACTAGCTGTAAGAGACAAACAAAAATATTCAGCCTACGTACATATTACATAGAGCAAAGCGTATTCACACTTGCTGCTGAGATGGGCATTGTCCAAGCTTGTGAGAACGTCCAAGTCTGGTGGTCCCTTGGCTCTATGCCACAGTGTCCGTGGGAATCTTTAGCAGAGTCAAAAATGCCAGGGGACATGATGCAACCCCAATGTGCCCACCATGCAGACATCCCCACATGATGAAGTCCCTACGGGGGCACCAGAGGGAGCAGGTCACGGTCCCAGTCACCCACAGTAACCTAAAGTCCCTCTCCCAGGCTTCAGAATCTTCTTGTCTTGGCTTCTGCTTTTGCATATCTCCTGACAAAGACACTAGCTCTCTGCCCTTACCATTCGGAACACTCTAGAACATTATCTTTAGTCAGTTTGGATGTTCATGATAGAAAGAGAGGTCTTGGGTCAGCTTCTGCCTTCAGTCCTATAGACCTCACAGCCGAAATCTTGGCTTTCTTTTTGGAATAAGGCAAAAGAAAATCCCAGAAACAAACCCAGTTGTTCAGAATTCTTCCTAATTCTTTTATTGCGACGTAAATAAATGCAACTTAATTTACATAAATCAAACTGGAAATTTAAATGGTGTTGGGGTACTGTAGAAAAGGGGAAATTGAGATTAATTTTAGCATGTAAGACGGAAACAAGAAAAAATATACTAAAAAAAGAAAACTAGTGTATAAAAAGACAGAAAACAGCCATAGCCTCACCATTTATTTTACTCATATCTCTCCTTTCCTCTTCCTTACTTTGCTTCCATGTGTCTAAGCCTTTGAGTTTGAAAGAAATGGAGAGACTTGGGAGGATAAAGGTAAGCAAATAGTGATAAGACTTCCTCTATAATTTTCAAGCAAACTTAACTCTCTGAATGAACTGTAGATAACTTTATAGAGCTGGTAGCCTCACATACTGTGTATGGATAAGGGTGGGAGGAAGCATCAGGGTAGAGTTGAGGAGATGGTCCTGACTTTGGACCTTGAAAGACCTGAGTTTGAATCTCTGTTCTGTGATCTACTGGCTCTATGACCTTAGACAAGTCACATAACCACTCTAAGTTTTGGTTTCTTCATCTGTAAAATTACAGTCATGATACTAATCTTGCAGAGCTGGGGTAAGGGTTAGAAATAATAACTGTGAGGCCCCTGTTTAGTACCTAGACCATGAGAGATACCAGATAAATGATGCCTCGTATTAGTATTCAGGTAGCTGTGCCACCCTCAGTACTATAGAAAACAACAAATGAGAGAAAGATCTTAGAATCTGATGGATTCAAACATGAACTGGACTAGAGTTAAGGACAAATGAAATTATAACAATGGCAACTGGAAAGGGTCAAGTGAAGAGAATAAAAAGTCTTTACCTAGGAGATATTTTTGTCTCTTTTTTCCTGTTTTGTTTGAGGAATCAGGGAATCCTCTGATTACAGAACTTGCTCTCAATATGAGTTTGGTCCCCATCTGGAGGAAAAGGCATCAGTAATCCCAATCCAACACTTTCTTGACAGACTTCTATTTCAAACACCACTATGGCCTATTTCTGTAGGTATGTACAGCTTGATTAAGAGTTTCAGCCATAAAAGAGGTCAGGAAAGTATCAACTAGTCTTGAGGGACCAGAATACATTGAGATCAGAAACTATGGCTAAAGTGTGCCCAGTTATACCTGTTGAACAGCCATAGTAAATCTTCCTAAGCTCTAAAGAAGAGTTGAGTGATGAACTGAAGGGAGTATCACCCTCCAGAGCAGACTCCTGCTCCTGTCAAATCCAGGTACTAAAATACCAATTAAGACCATCTCTCTGGTGCGGAGAAAAGGGAACTGTCCTACACTGTTGGTGGGAATGTAAAATTGTACAACCATTGTGGAGAATAGTATGGAAGTTCCTTAAAAAACTAAATTTAGAACTACCATATGATCCAGCAATCCCACTCTGGGCATATATCTGGAGAAAACCATAATTTGAAAAGATACATGCGCCCCAATGTTCATTGCAGCACTATTTACAATAGCCAAGACTTGGAAGCAACCTAAATGTCCATCGACAGAGGAGTGGATAAAGAAGATGTGGTGCATATATACCATGGAATATTACTCAGCCATAAAAAAGAATGAAATAATGCCATTTGCAGTAACATGGATGGACCTAGAGATTGTCATACTGAGTGAAGTAAGTCAGACAGAGAAAGACAAATATCATATGATGTCATTTATATGTGGAATCTAAAAAAAATGGTACAAATGAACTTATTTACAAAACAGGAATGGAGTCACAGATATAGAAAACAAATTTATGGTTACCAGGTGGGAAGCGGGGGAGGGATAAATTGGAAGATTGGGATTGACATATACACACTCCTATATATAAACTAGATAACTAATAATGACCTACTGTATAGCACAGGGAACTCTACTCAATACTCTATAACGACCTATAATGGGAAAAGAATCTAAAAAAGAGTAGATATATGTACATGTATAACTGATTCACTTTTCTCCACACCTGAAACTAACACAACATTGTAAATCAACTAGACTCCAATAAAAATTATTAAAAAAATAAAAAGCCATCCCTCTGGGCTTTTCACAGTAAGTCAAGACTACATCCAGACACCAAAAAACCTCCTGCCCGCCAAGATTGACTTTAGAACCTTTCCAGTCAGGGCTGCTTCAAAGTTATTTTTCACATGACTGAATTTCTCACCACCTCACTGTCAGATGTTATTAAACTGACATCCTTCTTGGTACAACTTAATGTGGGTTCTTTTAGTTTACTCTTGTTAAAGGTAAAGAAATAGCTGGCTAGCATTATTATACATTAGTGAAATTCAAAGAAAATGGCATTCTTCTATTTTCTTAGGCCCTGACACACCTTTCAGGTCTTTTTAAATGTCAGGCTCCACACTTTAGCTTTAGGACAATATTTCATTTTATTATAGTTATAGATTATGGACCTTGAACCTGCACAGAAATTCATGAAATTGAGATACAGGAGAATAGAAGTAGCCACAGTGAAACAGTGTAATATATGTCTTTACTGTAAAATACTTCTTTATATGGTCCATCATCCTGAAGACAGGATTTTAGCTTAGTTGTTTTTTTTTTTACAGTGGCAAAATAATAATAATAGTAACACATACACAAAAAAAATCATCACCCCTAACCACCACAAAAATAACCTTCTCAGAAAAACAAAACCACTCCACTTGACTCTTGCAATCTTGTTTTTAAAAATTAGCCTATCCAAATTTAAATTTCCCTGTTGATATTTTACAAGTCCTAGATTTTTTTCATTTTCCATCCATGTAAGCTCTCGCTGTAGGGACTCCTACTGTGGTATAGCTTAAACTCTAAAAGTTCTGCTTTCATCTTTAAAAACTCTAAAATTGCTCCATCTTTATCAATGAAACCATTTTATTTATTACTCCTTTTCACTTGAAATGGCATAATAAACCAAAGAGAAGAAAAAACTGGCTTGAGAGTCAAGATGTTGAAAATTACTCTAAATTGCCTAAGCAAGAATACAAATAAAGGAAAGATTATTTTACTAAAACTATTTTTGAAAATGTATTTCATGGCTTAATCCAAAACAGTATTAGGTGGATGTATTTCTGGAAGTTTGCAACAAGCTTATCTGTAATTACAAATTGCAGTACAATACAACTTAGTAAGGACACAGGTGTCCTACTATTATACTTCTTTTTGCTCACACTCTGCTCTCCAGCATCCTATATGTATTAGAAGATCAAGGCCAATAGTGATGGATGCAAGGGATTCAGCAAAGGCAGAATAAAAGAAAGAGGACTAGAAAAATTTGCTCAGAGTGTAGTAAGATTTCTAGAGATCTAAGTACTTGGAAGAGGTAGATATTACTCTCCTTGTTTATATTTAGTTCATAATATCAAAATAAGTACACACTCAGAACTACACTAGCAAATATTGCTAGTTTATGGTAATTTTTTTGCATATATATATATATATATACATATATACATATATACATATACACGTTTTTTTCCCTTCAATATTATGCCCTTGTCATACAGAAGTCAAAACTCTGATGGGACTTGACTTATCCTTCTCTCTTGCAGTCTTTTTAGGAGCTAGTTTCTTCCTTACCCTTCCAAATTTTCTCATTCTCAATATCTACCCTAAAGTTCCCATGTTGGGGGGAGTATCAAAATCAAACTAAACAGATGTCTCTAAAAAATGAGTACTAAATGGATCATTATAGTGAGCAGTTAGGGATGCTAATAGAAGTAAAATGGAAGTCTGACTAAGAGGAAGATTTCAGATTAAAGAGGAGAGGGGAAAGAATTTTGAAGAGCAAAAATTGAAAAAGAGATCTTTTGGCAGGTTTCCTTTTTTCCTTTGCTGGTTGAAGACTTATTTCCCAGAATTATCATATCCACCAAGAAACATAAGACATTAGATTTTCTAGACAAGAATTTACAGACTAGATATCCCATGAGATTTAATTCCTAAACAAGTGAGGACATATAGGGAAGTAATGAAGAAGATGAAAACAAATAGAGAATGCAGATTAAAACAGGAAAAAAAAAAGAGAAGTAACCTGCAGAAAGAGACAGAAGGAAGCTTTTTCAGGAAGAGGAGAATATATTTTATTCATTGTTTCGGAGAGTTAGCTCCAAATGCTATAAAATAAAATTGCGCACAGCTGCTTGTTTTCCTATCCAGGGCTCCTAATTGGGAAGATATGAACATCTTCCAATATCCAGAGAGCCTGCTCAGTTCAGTCTATTTCTGAAGTGAGTTCAGAGTGTTTACAGATTTCTCTGCATGTTTCTTACATTTTACCAGATTCCAATTATTATGTACTTAATCAAAGAGGAGAGTTGAAACACTACTAGACTTAGTGCCAGACCAGAAGGAATTTTTCAACCAGAGTTATATGTACAGTAGAAAGAGCACTGGATTGAGTGCAAGGAGACTCAGGTTTGGGTTCTAGCTTTGCCATTAAATAGATGAATGAGTTTGAGAAAGTTGGTTAATCTCTCTGAGTCTCATTTGTAAAATGAGTGGGGTTGAAATGGGTAATTTCTAAGATTTCTTTCCAGTTCTTATTTATCTATCAGAAAATCTTTTCAAGTTCTTCAACCAAAAGTACACCAATTTGCTAGTCTTTAGAGAAACATTAGCTAAGTAGTTCAGGAAAAACCAACGAAAGCAAAACCAACGCAACAAAGTCTTTTATTTTTTGACTAGCTTCTTTTTTAATTAAAGTATAATTGACATACATTATGTTAGCTCCACGTGTATGATATAATGATTCAATATTTGTATACATTGTAAAAGAATCACCACAATAAGTCTAGTTACATCTGTCACCACACAAAGTTACAATTCTTTTCTTGTGATGAGAACTTTTAAAATTTATTAACAAAGTCTTTTCGAAGCCGGAATTTTTATATAAAATCAGCATATGCTGAAATAATCAGATTTTTTTTTTTTTTGGTACTCGGGCCTCTCACTGCTGTGGCCTCTCCCGTTGCGGAGCACAGGCTCCAGGCTCTGGACGCACAGGCTCAGCGGCCATGGCTCACGGGCCGTGGCCTCTCCCAGCACAGGCTCCAGGCTCTGGACGCACAGGCTCAGCGGCCATGGCTCACGGGCCCAGCCGCTCCGCGGCATGTGGGATCTTCCCGGACCGGGGCACGAACCCGCGTCCCCTGCATCGGCAGGCGGACTCTCAACCACTGCGCCACCAGGGAAGCCCCTAATCAGAATTTTTTTTTAACTTGCTTTTTAAAGTTCTCAGTAATTGCTTCTCCTCTCTCAATCTAGAAGTGCAACATTTTCCAAATCCTAAATCCAGTTTCCCATAGGAGAGAGTTAAGTCACAATCTTACACCTACTCTTAGTTCTCTTAATGAAAATGAAGAAAGCCCACAATATATCGTCACTTTGGTACCAATATATATTAAAGTTAAAGAAGGAGAGTGTATGTTTGCAAAGGCAGTGATGACATGGAATGGATACTGTAAATTAACTTTATCAATACATACTCTACAGCTCTTCAGAATTATAGTTCGCATAAATTCTTTGGGTATTATACATCATGAGGAAGCTCAAGCGTTTTATAGGTAGCATTACCCTGATGGGTTACCACAGACTGATGCATGGTCCAGATTGAAGGGCCAGGACGTTTTCCATGATGGGCTTCTGGAGAATTATTCAGGCTAAACTTCTAGTTGTCTAGAAGACTTGTATAACTCTTCCAGTGGCAATACGGTAGCCACTAGCCACATTGAGCACTTTAAATGTGGCAAGTCCAAATTGGGACATGCTATAAGTTTAAAATACACGCCAGAGTTTAAAGGTGGTAACAAAAGAAAAAAAAAAGATTGTAAAATATATCGTTAATAATTTTTATATTGATTAAATGTTGAAATGATAATATGTATTTTGGATATATTGGGTTAAGTAAAATGTATTGCAATTAATGTCATCTAAAAAAATTAATTTCATCTGCTTAGTTTTATGTGTTGTGGCTGCCAGAAATTTTAAAATTACACATGTGGATCGTATTTTGGGCTCAAATTATATTTCATTTGGACAGTGCTGGTCTAGACCATAAGCTCCTTGAATACAGGGCCAGTCTGGTCTTGATTTGTATGATATCCTTGGCACCTAATGTGACTAATCAATAAATGCATTGAATGCATTATTAGTGAATGACAGAGACTTGTCAGGGTACCTTCTCCCATGAAGATTGCTCGAGACCATGACAAACCTTTGATCTCTTATTCCTCTACTTTTTTTTTTTTTTTTTTTTGTGGTACGCGGGCCTCTCACCGCTGTGGCCTCTCCCGTTGCGGAGCAAAGGCTCTGGAGGCGCAGGCCCAGCGGCCATGGTTCAAGGGCCCAGCCGCTGCGCGGAACGTGGGATCCCCCCGGACCGGGGCACGAACCCATGTCCCCTGCATCGGCAGGCGGACTCTCAACCACTGCGCCACCAGGGAAGCCCCCTCCCTTTTTTTATTCCAAATTCTGTGTTGTTTTAGAATCAGCCAGGTGTAGATTAATATTTCGCTGTTTTCCAGTTTTAGATATGCTTATATAGCAATGCTTCCATACTTAAGCTTTAGTCTCTTGAATGGTTTAAACTCTCCTTAATCTCTTTAGTCAGTTAATTGCACTGTCTTCCTTAGGGTGATATGCTGGGTAGTCTCTTGTCAACTCAGCATCATCCTTAAGCCCCCTCAAAGGCAGGCACTACATTTCCCAGAATCTCCTTTCCTGTATGGTTCCAGGTTGGAAACTATCAATGGGAGTCAACAGTTCAAGATTTAGAAGGCAGAAGAGGACAGCATTTTTTTTCCAGTCAGTTACAGGAAGATGCATGGGCGGATGGAGGTTCAAAGCTGCTTCCAGATAAACTTCTCGAGGAACTCCAGGATCTTCATTGCCGACTTGGATAGCTGGTGCGGGTGGACTCAAGGTGAAGCTAATGAAGTTTAAACTTTGGGGCTCCTTTCTTGCATGGACTCTAAGAGTCTGGAAGTGGCTAGCAATTTTGTTTTCACACTTTTATTTATTCTCAAAGTCAGCTCTCTAGATTGTGTAAACTTTAAGTCTCACGAAACCTGGCTCTAGCCCTGAATAGTTAGGAGACTCCCAGGGACCCTGTGACTCTGGTGGTTTCAGGAAAGCTCTTGAGAACTACCGCGCTGGTGGGGCTGGACTCTGAGATCCTCAGTGGTGCTCTCTGACTTGCTCTCCCGCAGCCCTTCCAACAGTTGCGGAAGCTCTAACTTCTTTCATACTAGAAACAGAGTGCCTTTTGTTTTCCTGACCAAACCAGTCATAGCTTAAAAATGATAGCTGTCAACAATTAGATTATGATTCTTTTTCATTGTTGTTCCACCTAATCTCAAATTTAAGACATGATGCTTTCCTTCGGTGTAAATGACGTGAAAAAAATGATTTCACAGGGAAAAAAACCTTAGCAGAAGCTTCATTTTGATCAACATCGGATACTCATAATGTAGCACTTTGACACACATAGTTTGTAGTTTAGTAAATATGTGCTAATGAGTGAGCGCATGAGTTAATGAGCAACGGGATGGAAGACTTCGTGTGCATCTGTATCAAAGTTGCTCTTTGATTAGGATTATTAAAACAACATAGATCATGTTTGGTCTAGTTAATTCTCTCTAGACTTATTTAGCACAGTACCAAGAACTCCCAGCTGCTCACTGCTTTTTTTTTTTGGATGAAAATGATGACTAGTTTTGGGAGCCATTCCAGCACAAAATTCTAGGAAATCCCAGGATGCATCTGTAATTATTTTAGGGTCTTCCAGAGGTTGGAGACCACACCTGTTACTTATGAATTATTTTCCAAGGGTGGAGATATATATATATATATATATATTTTAACATCTTTATTGGAGTATAATTGCTTTACAATGGTATGTTAGTTTCTGCTTTATAACAAAGTGAATCAGCTATACATATACATATATCCCCATATCTCCTCCCTATCCCACCCCTCTAGGTGGTCACAAAGCACTGAGCTGATCTCCCTGCTCTATGTGGCTGCTTCCCACTAGCTATCTATCTTACGTTTTGGTAGTCTATATATGTCCATGTCACTCTCTCACTTCGTCCCAGCTTACCCTTCCCCCTCCCCGTGTCCTCAAGTCCATTCTCTATGTCTGCATCTTTATTCCTGTCCTGCCCCTAGGTTCTTCAGAACCATTTTAATTTTTTTTTTTTAGATTCCATATATATGTGTTAGCATACGGTATTTGTTTTTCTCTTTCTGACTTACTTCACTCTGTATGACAGACTCTAGGTCCATCCACCTCACTACAAATAACTCAGTTTCGTTTCTTTTAAATGGCTAAGGAATATTCCATTGTATATATGTGCCACATCTTCTTTATCCCGTCATCTGTCGATGGACACTTAGGTTGCTTCCATGTTCTGGCTATTGTAAATAGAGCTGCAATGAACATTGTGGTACATGACTCTCTTTGAATTATGGTTTTCTCAGGGTATATGCCCAGTAGTGGGATTTATACATATATTTTTTAAGGGCTTGGCTATTAGATTGGAGTTTGAAGAGTTCAAGCCCTCTCATTTTTTCCCCTGCAAACCAGTTCTGCATAGCAATGATAACCCTTTTGTTAGATAAGAAAGTCAATGGCCAGTCCTCACCAGAATAAATCATGCATATTATTTAATCGTAATTAAGACTTAGAACTGGACCAGCATTTTTTAATTAAAAAAATTTTTTTTACACACCTACATAATTTTCACTGTATGGTCCATATTGAAGTCAAACTAAAATATGAATCTAACATTTACCTCTTTGTAATTTTAAAAATATAGATGAGTTACATGGAAAAGTCAGATATTCCATATTTTGCTATTTTTTTCCTAAGAATTTTTTTTAGGTTTTATTTTTCATGGATGGAGTAAGAAAGTAATAAGGCAGTATAGTTTTATAATTATTGATAATGAATTGTTGACAAGTAAGTGAGTTTGGAAAGTGTTGGAAACATTTACTGTGTTCTAGCTCTGTGATGGATACAGTGGTAACCAGTGTAGATACAGTGAGGAAATACACTTGGTAGATACCCTCCTGATATAGCCACAGAACACATAATTCCAGGGGGGGAAAAAAGGGGGTAAATGGTTTAGGAGAATAGGGAATGAAAACAAGGAGCTTTTGTTGGATCAGACATTGGAGCTACATATGATAATCCCTTCTACTTTCCGTGGTACCTTGGAGAAACTCTCATAAAGGAAGAAACTGACGCTGGTACGTTGAACACCTAGTCCAAGTTGACTCCGTTAACTAAGAGCAGCGCTACAGTGTACACCTAGGTCTGTCTGGACCCTGGCGGTGAAGAACACTTAACAGCCCTGTATCCCAATAGTTCTTGAGTACAGGGCACAGTCCCTCTGGCCGGCGTTTAGCATAATCCAGTCCATTCTCTAAAGGCCAGTGGGAGCTTCAAACTCAGGATACCGTTTATTGGGTGATCTGTTTCTCGGTAGCTCTTCTCCCTGAGGCTCAGAGAGCTCAATTGCTTAAGTTCTCACCAGCTGGCAGAGGTAATTAGAGCAGAAGGTGGGATGTGGATTTATTCATTTTTTCCCCTAGTATTCTTATATGCATATTAACAGCTCGTTACTTGCTGCCGGTTACATTGCAGTAAACTGTTATTGACATTAATTCTCGGAGGTTTGGACTTCAGTTTCCTCACCTGTGGCTCATAGACGAAATCATCCGTAACTTATCTTTCAGGAGGAAGTAGCCAAATAGCCTTAAGATTGTAGTATTCCAGCTCCTCATTGCTGTATCAGAAACGGTTTCTGGTGCTTCATAAATGTTGAATGGGTAACTAGAAAGGATTTAAGAACGAGCGTTTGGGAGAGAGAAGCGTCCCGTCATTTGCGTGCCCTAGTTTGCCCCTCCTGGAAGATGTGGCGAGGAGGGAGAGCCCCGCTGCCCCGCTCCAACAAAGGGACGGCAGCGCGTGCTCCGCAGAAGACTCCAGAGCAGCCTGCCAAAGCTCAGATCCACCCTTGCCTTCCTTTCCCCGGCCCCTCGGCCCCGGCGCTCCCTCCCGCGCCGCTAGGCGGGCGGAAAGGGCAGCGGGCGCCTTTAAATGCTAATGAAGTCGATGCCCAACTCCGGAGCCAACTCTCCCCACCCTCTTCCCTCCCCGGCCCGTGCGCCGCCTAGAAAAACTTGTGCGGGGCCATTTTTGGGGCAGTAAGATCCAACGAGGAGCCCAAGAGCGAGCGCGCAGCCCGAGAGCTCGAGCCGCCTCCGCCGCCAGCGCCTCGAGATCCGCACCGGCCTCCCGGAGAGCGAGCCCCGGCCGCCGCGACCTCCAGCCGCGCTAACCGCCGACCAACCGCCACCGAGGCGCCCGAGGGAGAGCGGAGGAGGCGGCATGAGCGAGGCGGGCGAGGCCACCACCACCACTACTACCACCCTCCCGCAGGCTCCGGCGGAGGCGGCCGCCGCGGCCCCCCAGGACCCCGCGCCCAAGAGCCCGGCGGGCGGCGGCGGCGCGCCCCAGGCCCCGGCGCCCGCCGCCCTGGTCGCAGGCAACCCCGGCGGGGACGCGGCCCCCGCGGCCCCGGGCACCGCGGCCCCCGCCTCTTCGGCCGCCGCGGGCAGTGAAGACGCGGAGAAGAAAGTTCTCGGTGAGTCAGGCCCGGGAGGGTGGGGGCTTCCCGGGGCGGGGGCGGGATCGGGGACAGCACGAGGTCCCCGGGGACGTCGGGTCCCCGGCGCCGGTGGCCGCGGGTCCCGCAGGCGCTGCCGAGCGAGCGCGCGGCGCCCTGCGCTCCCGGCCTCCCGAGCGCGTTCCTCCTGGTCCTGTGCCCGGAGATCGGGTTCTTAACTCGGGTCCCCTAGGCGGGCCCTATCGCATCCCGTGGCGAAGCATCCGTCGGTGCGAAGGGGAGAGGAGCGGCAGTCGGGAGAGAGGACACGGGGTTGGGATGGATGTGGATGTAGGGATGGGACAGGCACCCACGTGGGACGGGGACTTTGGAGTCCTCGCGTAGGCTCTGGGTGAGAAGAGCATTTCCTTCGGGGAGAGGAAGGCGCTCAGAGGAGACGGGGGAGGGAAAAGTGGAAAGGCTTCTTGCTGTGAAGGCTCAGGTGTCTGTCCCTGACGCCCTTCCCACGGGGGCGCGGGAACGAGGCCATGCTTCTGTCGGCCACTTGCCGGCGGAGAGGTGTTGCAATCCTCTCCGGGAAACTTGGGTCTTAGTCCTGCGTCCTCCTCCCTCTCTGTGCCCGCTGCTGCCGTGAACCACTGAAGTGTTTACCAATCACTCTCTTCTTCCTGGATTGTGGGAAAGCCTTTGGTGCCGCAGCTGAAAAAACTTCGTCGGAAGTGCGGGTATGACGTTAGTTCACAACAACGTTATCTTGGGACTCGTAACTTAGGAAGGGAGCTCGGAAGATGAGGTGTTCAGGTCGGGTGGGGGGCGCAGAGCATCACAAAGGATGGCTGTGGTCGTTGTTGGTTTTGTCGCGTATTTCAGCCTTCTCTCCTTAAGTAACGCCCTGTGTGAGGCCTTAAAACAGGCTCACAGAGAGTGTGTGCTCTATCACTCCCTCTTTTTTTTAAACGGGGAAGGTGAGAGATGGTGTAGGATGCTTCCGAGAAATTTTCAGTATTTTGGATGGGGCGTGTTTGATCTCTCTGAGCCTTGCCTGCCCAGTTTTCTAGGAAGAAAATTGGGGGAATAACGTGAAGAAAGTTTAATACGATTCCATGTTTCCTGCCTTGAGAGGCCTGTTTTCATGTTTTTGTGTGTTTTTTCCTCCTCCCCACAGGGCTGAATTTTACTCAGTTACTGTCAAACAACGTGCTAAATGTAACATGTGCAGGTTAAGAAACAAAATAGCCCTCATTTACCTGGGCTAAAAGTTGCTTCAGTCCAGTCCGTGTCATATTGTGATATTGTTTGCAACAAGTGTGTCTTGGAACACTTCCATGCAAAATGTCAGAGAGACAACCTTGGCTTATCCAAAGCAGTGTTAGTATATATTCTTGATTTGATAGATTTTCGCATAAAGGAAATTTTGCAGTTTTTCGCTTGATCCTTGTACCTTTCTGGATCTAACTAAACTCCTGAATTTTAAACTGAAGCAGATATCTTTAAAGATGAAGGAAACAGATCAATCAATTTCCTCAACCACCAACTGCTCTTAAGGCACATCCCTGGTGATGGTGAGTCTGGAGGTCTTGGATCTTTGCACTGTCATTCCAACTCTCAAAAGCAAGGGCAGCCTTCTGCATGACATTTCAATACTGTCTCTGTCCAGTGTGTTCTGCCATCTCCTTCCCTTAGCCAAGCAAGCACATGAATGTGCCAGGCGCAGTGCTGACTGAAATGGAATTCTGGTTTGGGATTCTCACATTCTAGTTTTTACAAATGGTTCTAAACTTCAGTGCACAGCCACAGGCCAGGGCAAGTAGTTGACAGGACTGAAGGAAAACTTCCCTTCTAATGAAGCCTAATGGTCTTCCTCCGTCCCCACTTCCCGTTCTGTGTATATAAAGTGAGTTTATGGTTTTAAAGCAAGAAGAGTGCATGGATGTGTTTGGCCTTATGAAGTCATTAGAAATATTTGTGGAATTAGGAAATTTTTAAAAACTACAGTGGGAGTAAAAATAACCTTCAGCCTGGATTGAAGTTATACCTGAAAATCACTTTCATCTTTCTCGCTCTTAGTGTTGGTTTTCTAATCAAGATTATGCCTTTGACAGTGCCTATAGACATTAACTATATGAAAATGAATCAAAAAGAGTTCCTAACTTTATATTTTTCTAGGTCATTAATTTTGGGGCAAATGAAGGGAGACACAAAAAGCGTATCATTTGAAATAATGTGCGATTTAAAAGCATATGATTTATCAAAACCAGTCTTCTGTGTACATTTGGATCCAAAGCATAGAATGTTTTTTTCCTCTTTGCCCTGCTGCTCTAATTTAAATGGCCTAAAACTGAAGATTTTAGTAGTTTAATCTCTTCATTAGAGAGATCTTCCTTACTTAGCCTAAGAGCCAGAGATTCCTCAGTAAATGGTGGGCTGAATGACTTTGAAGGCATAAAGAGTTTTTTGTTTTTCTTTTTTTTTCTTTTACAAAGAGAGCTAAAATACTTCCCCAAGCATATCAATCTAGCAAAACTCAGAACTAACCCTGCCCACAGCAAAGTAAGTCCTAATTACTGTTTTAGTCTTGAATTTAAAAGCCAAATCTTTATTGTTTATCCTTGGAAATTAAACACTATATCGCAGAGAAAGGTAGCATGGATTAATGTTAATTGTTACTTTTATTTTCTACTAAGCTTTTTTCTTTTTTAAAGGTACTCTATTGTCACATTTCCTATTTCACTGAGTCTTGATAATTGCTTTATGCCTTTCCTGAATTGAGGCATAGGCGTTTCTAGAGGTACTGGATTTGTTATTCACAGTTGATTCAGGGGAGTCATCTAAAATAATTAATGGCTGAAACAAATATGAATCTATGAAATATAAATTCTGTGACCATACTATTTGTTTAGATTCCTTCTCTTGAGTTCTATTAAGATCTGGCATTCTACAGAAATGGTCCTACTCATGAGGGAAAGTAGAGACAATAATCAAGTTAAAGGGGAGGAGGTGATAAGAAAATGCTGAGGGTTTGATTCCCACCAAATGGAGAGAGTAGGGTAAACAATGAAACAGAATCCCAAATTCATCACTGGTTTGAAGAGGCCTGTTACATCATGTCTCAGGGTGGTAAGTACAGAACTGGGCTGAGCCGGCCTCAGTTCTATTATTACTCTCGACTTCTTTGATAGGCCCCCATCTGGCACCCAGACAAGTTTCTTCAGGTCCCTGTAGATGAGCTATTAACAAGGAGCTACTATTTCACTATGTAGTTTGCTGACTATTTCAAAGTGTGATGAAAGTGATGTGCTAGGTGGTCGGTACTTACCTTGTTCATGTGTCTACAGTTGTTTTCGTTGTGACCCTTCTTTTGCGCTTAGAAATTTTTTCTGTTGTAAAGCTTTAAAGAGCATGTTTTGTTTCGTTTTTCTTTAAGCAGTGTTTCTCAGTTTTAATTGTGGCAGAACTGTATAGACTTACGACCACTCCTTATCTTAGGACTTTATTGAAAAGTTTCATGAGGAAGAAAGGTTTAGTCTTTCTGAAAAGTATTTCCCTGTGATAGCTTCACTTGCTCCATTTTCTTCTCCCAGTATACTTTGGAGTTAAGCTTTTAATGGTTTCCTCGGGTATGTTTAGGCTTTAAATAATGCTATCAAGACCTTAGTGTTATGAGCTTTATCTTTTTGTAGGTCAGATACTAATTTATCTGTTTAATCCTATTTTAGCCACCAAAGTCCTTGGCACTGTCAAATGGTTCAACGTCAGAAATGGATATGGATTTATAAATCGGTATGTGTGTGTACCTCTACATGTTTTAAATACCTCCTCGTGCTGTGGCACCTGCTGTTGGTGTCTTTTCCCATACTTTATGAATGGCTTGTGTAAGTTTTCAGATTTCTGAGCACCGTAAATATTCTCATTTCTAAGCTACTGACAATTAAACATTAATTAAAATACCTTTCTAAAACATTGATAAGTACTTATACAGTCTAGTCATTAAAAGAAAAAAAAGGTGGCGGTGGGGAGGATAAATGAGAAATGGGAAGAGCCTCAGGATAATTGAGTTGGTATCCACAATTTCACAGATGGAGAAGTGGAGTCTTAGACTGGTTAAGCAACTTTCCTAAGGTCGCACAACTAGTGAGTAATTGAGCTGGATTTGTAACCTAGGTCTGGTCTGGTCCAAGTCCTGTAGAAACCATAGTGTTTTCTTTAAACCATGGTAGCTTCTAACCATATAGGAATGAGAACACAGCTGTAAGCTATGGGGGTATTCTGATGTTTTTATACGATACCATCATTTTCTCTATTCCCCCTCCCAGGCCCCCCTTTTTAAAAAAATTCCTCCAGTTTCTTCCTTGTATGTTTTGGTGGGTGGTGGCAGTTTGGGGGGGTGTTTTAGGTTTCAGTGTAAGGAGAGCCTAGTTCACAGCTGTGCCCTGTCCTTTTAGCTGTCTTGCTTTGCTTTTGCTGGGAGGGAAATCTAGGGCTCTGGTTACACACCATGTGATTTAGAGAGAGATGAGAGGAAAGGGATGTTTCTGTAGGTTGAATCTGTATGCTTGGGTCCAAGCACTATTGTCGTATGGAGGAGTGAGGTGGATAGCTTTTGGGTTTAGAAGTTTTTAAGGAGGATTGATTTGAGGCATCTGAATTGAGTTTAGAGGAGAAACAAACATTTATGCTGTGTTTTGAGGTCTTAGGATTGAAACGGTTCTTTTAAGTTTTTCCACATACCTAGTCCCTTTAATTGTGAGCTTTTTGTCTTCCAACAGAAATGATACCAAAGAAGATGTATTCGTACATCAGGTAAGAGTGATGATAAATGTGACATTTGCTCAGTGAGGAGAGGGGCGTCTGTAATGTGCTATTATCCCTTTCCCAAAGTGAAGTCCTACAAATTATTGTTCTACTCGAAACTCTTTCTGGGACTTTATTTTGGCAAGAGAGCCCAGTTCTACATTTTAAGATTTGCACATAAGCTCTTCTGTCCCATCATAGTAACTGTTTTCAGACAGTTTTTATTTTTGCAGTCTAATGAAGTAATAATCAGACCACTTTCTAATTTTTAATGCCTTTGAGTCTTTATCTAAAGCCCTTCTGTTTCCATGTTAGCATACTATGCTCCCTGACTGTGGTTCCTCCTTGTGTTGGGCTGGACCCCATCTTCCTTTCGTCTGGCTGTGTATTGGTTAAAGGTCCTCCATCAGAGCAGCTTGAACTTGAAGTAAATAGCACAGTGAAGCAGATGGTTAGGGTGTGTGTATCTAAGACATTAGGAAACTTCCAACTCCCAGGATAGTCCTCTCTCCTGCGAGAACGAGACACGCTTAGCTCATGTCTAGGTCAGAAAGGCCCGCAGCCCCCTAGATTCAAAGGAAATGTAAAAAATGGGTAAAATATGGAAAATATGGGCCTCTCTGTACAGGAAGCTCAGTCTTTCTTTACATTCTTAGCCTAGGATGTTATTCTGTTGTTCTGTATCCTGGACTTGCTTGGCAAAATAGGTTAAAAGAAGCATTATGTTCGCTTACTGTTCTTTTTGTATATTTAGTGTTCAGTGAATTGTCTCGCATATGTGTGCAGTTCTCAGTGTATAGCAACAAAGAAGTACAGAGGCAGGTACCAATACCAGCACGTTCACCTCCAGGGCTCTGTCAAACATCTGGTTTTCTGTTTTTGTTTCCTTCTGTTCAGGATCGTGTGCGTAATGGGGTGGAGATTGGTGACTGGCGAGAGTGATAGCTAAGAAAAAGCTCTCTGGTTGTGGTTTCTATCAGTTATATTTCAGTTGCTCCTGGGTAACTGGAGTAGATTATTTGGTTCAGACACAATGACTTTTAAAGTCCTAACAGACCGAAGGGGAGTGTTGCTTATAACACCTAGAGGTTAATAGACCTTTTGGAGTCAGAACGCTGCCTTTTGGTGACTGCTGGAGTAAAAGGACCTCACAAGTTTCTGTGCCCACGGCCAGCTTCACTGACCTGATTCCAGCCCCCTGTGAAGTTGGGCGGTGAGTCACTCAGTGTGTTGAGGCTTGCCCAGTTTAACAGGAAAAAGGGAACGAGCCGGCAGGGAGGGGCTGTTTTTGGACTGGCTGAGGGTTCAAGGCCTGTGAGTATATCCTGTCCTGAACTGCCTTTTTCCTCTCTGGGTGAGGTCTCTGCCCTACTGGCTCTTTTTTTTTTTTTTTTCTCCTCCCTCCTACTCAGAGTAAGGGAAGGGCTGGATTACACATGCCTAATCGCTTTATAAAATAAGGTTGACCTAGTTCCATAGAAACTCAGAGCCCCTTTAACTATTTAGAGATACCAGCTAAAGACATGGGGAATTCGTTGCAGGAATTATTCTCTTCCCTCCACTGACTGAAGGAGAGAGGCCTAGTCATAAGCAGAGATTTAGGTGCAGATGTTCAATGCAGGATAACATCTTCATTAACTTTTAATGTATTATCAGGGAGTGTGTAGGGATAAGTTGACATACTAATGGTGTGATGAGAAAAATTTGAATAAATATCATAGAGTTACAATACAAGGGGTATAAATGTCCCCCATCTCCCCTCCTCTTCCCCCGCCTTCTTCCCCCGGGCTGTATTTTTATAACCTCAGATAAATCCCTTATCAGCCTCCAGTTGGTTTCCTCATCCGTAAAATGGGAGGGGAGAAGGTGATCAGCAATGTTTTGTTCTTGAGGTAATTTTGTATATTCTGTCAGAAATATTTATCCCCTTAGCATTTTTAAAATTTCTTCAAGGTTAGCAGTTTCTCTTGTGTACAGAAATCTGTGTCCCCGTATTTTTGTGTTTATGTGTGTATATAAGATTTCATGAAGGCACCCCCCCACCAGCCCGCTGCACTGATGGAGATAGAGTCTGAATCTAAGACAGTTAACAGAGTGAGGGAACTCACCTCTCCAGTATCACCACTAGGTCATCAGGCTGCAACTGCATTGTTTAACCCACCTACCAAGATGAATTTTGAAGGCTAACGTGAATCAAGACAGTAATGTGGAACATAGTTTTATAGTGTTTTTTGTTTCGGTTTTGTTGTTGTTTTGGAGATCCGGGTTAGTTGGGAGAGTAATTTTTAAAGTAATGTTAGTAATGTTAGATCAACAATTTCTTCAGTATAGCCAGTAAACTTGAGAGCAATGAAATCTGTGGCCAGTTTTGGCACATACTTCATTTAAAATTTTCTGTTCTCTTGACAGACTGCCATCAAGAAGAATAACCCACGGAAATATCTGCGCAGTGTAGGAGATGGAGAAACTGTGGAGTTTGATGTGGTTGAAGGAGAGAAGGTGAGAGGAATTGTGGCTGGGTATCCAGGGTGCTGGCACAACTCTCTTGCATAGTAAATGGTCTCTCAGCCCTTTATGAATTTGTCATTATGTACATTGTTTGATGTAGTACAAAAGAACATTTTAATTTCTATTTTAAAAAACGATGAACCCTATTTAATCATGGAAGGAAAAGCTAATTTCTCAAGGTATAAAATGACTTATTTTGGTACCAAATGTATATTCAAGTGTAGTTTAAAATTAAACTGTTTTATAGTATTAAAAATAGATAAAAGCTGCTTTGGGGCAAAAGATATCTCTCTTTAAGGTTTTTAAAATAACATTTATTTCTTAAAAGTTAACATGTGCATAATAGGAAACCAAAAAACACAAGAAGCAAAAAACAAGGATATCTTTTTCTAAGAGTCAAGTTTTTAGGCTGTGATTTGTAAGCACTTCAGCACAAATAATACACAGTAAAGAATGTTTTAATCTCAATAAAAGAAGATTCAAATCAAATACAATCATTGTGTTTTCTCTTTGGCTTGGGTTTTGGAAAGCCAGAGGCATCTTGAGAGACTGTATAACAACCATCTTCAGATGAAGAACAGCCCAAGAAGCTAATGGATCATCTTGATGTGCATCTACAGATTTTTTTTACGCTGTTATATACGTAATTCCAATATTAGTAATGTTCTTTATGCTTTGTTTTTAATCAACAGCATATTCTAGGTATCAGTAAAACAATATAGGATAAGCATAAAAACATTTTAAAGCCATATATGGTACTGCTGCCATGGAGGCTGATCGTGGCAGCTGAATTACAAGCTGAATGAATGACTAGTTCACTCCCAAGTGAGTGCTCTTTTCACATACACACCATTCATTCCATAGTCCATATTCTTCGCAGCTCTCAAACTGTTTTCTGTTTTGAAAGGAAAACAACTTTATTCCACCTAATGTAGAAATTTAAATGATTTCTTTACCAATGTGATCCCCAGGGTATCTTGCAAACCTCTTGGAGTTTCAGATTGTCTACCTGCAAATGCTGGCCTGTAATGATCTCTAATGTCTCACCCAGCTCTTAAAATTTTGTTTTGCCAGGGTAATTTTACCTCTGTATATTTTCAGAATTTGAGGTTATACAAATTAATGTAGAGTGGGAAATGTGCTCTTTTGAATCTCCTTTGTCCGAACTTTTTATACTTTTGAAGCATTACTTTATCCATTTGTCCATATGAGAATCCTAACGCTAACTCTGTTTCAAGGATAAGAAGAAGGTTTAGGGCTTCCCTGGTGGCGCAGTGGTTGAGAGTCCGCCTGCCGATGCAGGGGACACGGGTTCG
>NC_041219.1:60228654-60251558 GCF_002837175.3 Physeter macrocephalus | reverse complement strand
CAAAAAAAAAAAAAAAAAAAAAAAAAAAGAAGAAGAAGGTTTAGAGAGGGACTACATTTGTGGACATGGTGTATGTATGCGGACGCTAAGTCAAGGACCCTTCATTCCTGCTGCCGCCAAGCTGGGAGAAGTTACCCTCTCAGTAGCTTAGTGCTGGACAGAGCCATGTGAGCCCACAAGTGGATTCTCTTAGTACCTCGCAGAGTAACATAGGTTTCAACATTTTCTAGGAAGAGAACATTATCTCAGTTATTTTCCAGTGAGGAATATTCCTCCTGGTCTAGCATTCCTTTGTTACAGTTGCATTATATTTACCAGTTTGTGTTCCTTAAACAGATATATACTGCTCTTGAATCAAACAAGAAGGCAAAGGTTGTGGAAGCAGACAAGCTGTATACATTTATTATTATTATTTCTTCAACTTTTTATTTTATATTAGAGTATAGTTGATTAGCAGTGTTGTGTTAGTTTCAGGTGCCAGGCTGTATACATTTAAATCAGGACGTCAAGCACCTTGCTCACCTTATTAAAACATGGGTGTGTTTTTTAGGTCACCGAAGGAATCTCTAGTATGTTCTGCCAGTGTTCAACCCCCTGGCTGTCTAAGGCCGTGCTTTTGGCTTCTTTTTAACTCCGAGGCCGTCTTTGCTTCTCCCCTTTCTCAGGGTGCGGAAGCAGCCAACGTGACTGGCCCGGATGGCGTTCCTGTGGAAGGGAGCCGCTATGCTGCTGATCGGCGCCGCTACAGACGCGGCTACTACGGCCGGCGCCGTGGACCGCCCCGCAACGTACGTGGCCTCTCTCTCTAATCAGTGATTGAAGAAATGCACACATCTAAACTCAAGTGTGTACACTTGGAGCACATAAATGCTGTATCTTCTCCTGGAGACATACTTTTCTTTTGGCGGGGGGCAGACGGGAAATTTTTCATGTCCAGAATTTATCTGTAGCTACTGGTCTTATGGGAAACTTGCCATTGAGCAGTTGTATCAGTTTGTATGTATTTGGCTGCAAGGAACAGTCATCTAATTATCTTGTAACAAGAAGGCTTAGTGAAGGTCGCTGTGCCAAGGCTGTCAAAAAGGTTTTCTCTTGCTTTGGCTCTTTTACCCAGCCGGAACCGCGTCATGCGGCATTCACTGCGAAAGGGGACCGGGATTCCTGCGGCTGGCTTGAATCTGTTGTTCCTCCCTTGTTAACGTCTAAGAAAGTCAGCCTTTGGTTGGCAAGGAGGAATGGGGAACGGCTCAGGAATAAGTGATGAACAGTGCTGGCCACAGAAATATCAAGTAATTTGCCTCAGTTACATAGCTATTTTATTAGCATAGCATTTCCCATCATTTCAAAGTAAAGAAGAAATAAGTAATTCTCTGGATTATTAGTTCTTTAGATTGGTACCAATCCAGGTGGAAGGGCTTACAACCAAGTCCAACTGGAGTTTTCTCAGGAGGCTCAGTTTAAAGTATTCTCAAGGCACCCAAAAAGACTCCCGTCCAGCTTGTGGTCATGAGGATCCTATTAGATGTGAGTCATTTTTTGATGTTTCTAGAGTTAGTACCTGGGATTGGTACTACGGAATAAAATCCGAACACTAAGTCTGTTTCAAGGATAAGAAGAAGGTTTAGCATCACAAGATGGTTTGTGAGCACAGGATTGTGGCTATGTATAACATCCAAGGAAAACTTTTGAAAAATCTCACCAGAAGAAAGTATTTGCAGATTGAGAATGATTTATCTCTACACTTTGATAGATTAATATCTTTCTGCTTACCTAAATGCTTCCTCTCTTCATTCTATCATCTTCACATGCAGCCCAAACTGATTTTTATCATATTCCTTATGACATCTTGTTTTTCTATGTCTATATTTCTCTTACCCATGTTTTGCTTATCCTATGTGATTTTAAAAAATAAGCTGTGTAGGGGGTGATAGAAATGAGCTACCTTAGCATTTACTCTTTCAAGTTCACCAGATTCACGGAGTTCTAGTTGTAATTATTTTGACTTCTAGGTTAATTCAGAAGTAAAAGTGGGCGAAAACCTTTAGTGAAAACTTTTCCTTTGAAGGCTTTTCTCCTCAGCTGGAAATTCTGAAGTCATGCATGTGAAAGATATTTAGAAATAAAATTATCAAAATTATCAAAATTCTGAAAGTAAACATAAATGAAGGTTTTCTCTTGTTATGTCTTTAAGTCCTAACAGCTTATTGAGTATGTTTAGCAATGGTGGTGCCATTGTTCTTATTTTGTAAAACTCTTAACGAAAGATCTGGCTATAGAAGACTATAGAGATACAGAAGGCGATAGAGATACAGAAAACCTAAAGAGAAAACCTTACTATTTTGGTGAACATTTTCTATGCTAATATGTCTTTACATAATTGAGGATTGTACCTGATACAGGCTTTATAAAGTATAGAATGGCTTGGTTTTTCTGAAATTAGACTAGCTGAGGCCGTAGTTGAAGCTTTTCCTCTTTGGGAATTGAGTTGCCCACGTGAGCTTTGTTCTGGAGGGCTCTAAATCTTAACTATCCTCAACCCCAATGTCAGTCATTTTATTTTGTTCATTTTAAATTTGTTCATTTTTAAAAATTATAGTTGCTTCCCTTAAGACTACCTTTGGCATAGCAATCCCCCTGTAAAGTAGGATTTGAAATAAAAATTTCTTTGAGGGATGTTTAGCTGTTTGCTTATTTTTTTAAAATATAAAATATTAGTATGTGATATGGTAGTTTAAATACAGGAAAAAATATAAAATGAGTCAGTACTTCCCTTTGTTAATAAGGTTTATTATATTCAGAAACTGTATTTATTACTTACTACTGTCTATTAAAGTGCAATTAAAACTTTATTCCTAAACATATAAAGAGAATCATGCCATAAGTCAGTGGTTCTCTTTGGTTTTTGGACCCATTTATATGCTTAAATATGGTATCCCAGAGTTTTTGTTTACGTGTGTTTATATCTATTAATATTTATTGTATTAGAAAGTAAAGCCGAAATTTAAAAGGTTTAGTTTATTTAAAATAAGCTCATTACTTGTAAACATAAATAACGTTTTTTTCATGAAAACTGTATTTTTTAACTGAGAAGAGTGGTGTTGCTTTATGTGATTTTTTTTGTAAATCACTGATCTCCGGTTTAATAGAAGACAGATGGATTCTCACAGCTCCTTCTGCATTGGGGCTGCCAAGAAGCCACGTGTCACTGTAGTTTCTGGGTGATTCCCCTCCCCTCCCCCCCCCCCCAAACTCATGAGAGAATGAGAGGGGAAAAGACAGATAGCATCTTACCAGCATTATGAGAATAGTTTGATCTCAGTAACCCCCGGAAGGGTTTCAGAGACCCCCCCCCCCATCCCTACTTTGAGAACTGCTCCGGGAAGCAAACCACTTAGGACCAACCTGTTGATAACACCACAAAACATATTTTTCTCGCCTTTGCCCCAGTGGATGGCCAATGTTGGGGGAGACACATTTGGTGGAGCTAAATATTCTAAACTTGTATATGTTTTTTGGGTGGCTGGTCAACTGACATTCACCAGTTCTAACTAGATGCGAACTAAATTCGTTAGAGATTGATTGCACTTGCCTTTCTGCTTCTTGGTATTTTATGTGCGCGGATCTACTTGAATCTAAATGTGGTTTATCCCAGGTAATCACCTGATAATCTGGGTTAAATGCATTTTTGTCCGTCTAATAGAGGGGATTGTTCCTTTGGGGGAGAGATTGTTTTCTTCCGTCGACTTTCACCCTACATGGTACTCTTTGGTTCTCATCTTGCCGAAGCGTCTTCTGAATCTCTGTTTCCTTGCCTCGCTAGTGCGCTGGGGAGGAGGAGGAAGGGAGCGGCAGCGAAGGATTTGGCGCCTCCGCCGCTGACGGGCAGCTCGCGGGGGCCCTGAGTCAGCGGCGCCGCCCCCAGTACCGCCCCCAGTACCGCCCCCAGTACCCGCGGCGCTTCCCGCCTTACCACGTGGGACAGACCTCTGACCGCCGCTCCCGGGTCTTTCCCCATCCCAACGGAACGCAGGTAAACTTGCACGGGGCCTCCTCTTCAGCAGTCCTCACCCCTCCGTCCTTCCTCCTCCTCCTCCTCCTCCTCCTCCTCCTCCTCCTCCTCCTCCTCCTCCTCCTCCTCCTCCGACTCCTCCAGCACCAGTGGCCGGAAATCAAACCTTGCTTTTGGCTTCCCGGTGCTTCCAGAGCAGACTAGGCGGCCTTCTCAGAGCAGTCATTCTAGTCACACTTCTACAAGCACGACCACCTGGGCCGTGCCTATAACCGGGGACGCTGGGTGGACAGGGTACAGTTCTAGTTTACGGAAGGATGAGGGACGTAAAGTAGAGACAGGTGGTACGTGTAAGCGCTGCACTCCGAAGCCAGGCGGGCCTGGAGTTGAATCTTGACGCCGTCTGTGAGCTTTTGAGGTTAACTTGGCCACATCCATTGAACGGAGATAATTGCCTCGCTGTGGGGTTGTGATGATTAAAGCAAAGGTAAAGACCTTAGTGTGATGCCTCGGGATGGAGAATGTCTATATAAAGCCCTTAGTTTAGATGAAATAGTGTTGCTTATTAAGAAAACCTAACACAGTGGAGATTGTTGATTCTCGATTGGTTCTCCTTTTTACTGCAAAATATTGATACAACTATCATGAACTTGACCTGTAATTAATAAGCCTTTTAACAGCTTTGCAGTTCCCAGTAAACTTGGTAATCTCGGGATAGGACATCATTTTTGTTACTACCAGCTACAACTTCTTCCTCTTAGTATCCTTGGTTTTTGTTTTTTTACTAAGTGTTTTGACTGAACATTGTGTTCAGTCTGTTCTTTGCTGCCCTTTTCCCTTCCTATCATGCATGACTGTGTTCTTTCTACATGGCTTCTTGTTTTTTTTCCCCTTCTACTCTTTAACAGCTGTCCCTGACAAATGTGCTAAAAATAACAAGTAGCCTTACATATATGGAGAGATTGGGTACATGAGGCATAGTAGGTTTCTTTAGAGGGCAGCACCCTGGGCCTCTAGGAAATGAGGACAGGAAGAGTCAGGGAGATTGTAATACACATTTATTTTTAGGGCATTCGTAGTACCTTCCTGAAATAATCCTTCTTAGTATTAGCATATATGTGTATATCATACTTTTTTGAGAATATGATGATTATTTTCTAGATCGTTTGAAATAAAGTATATTTCACCTTAGGAATGGGAGGTTCAGAGCAAAGGGGTTCTTTGGTGCAATGCAGAAGAGCAGGTTGAAAACTAATTTTGAAAATGTGCATATTCTGGTAGCCACATTTAGCTCTCCTAACTTGGGTTGAAATTCTTACCCATTTAATAGCGAACATGAACTCTTCAACAGTTTCCCCTAGAACCCTTCTAATACATACACCGTGTTTAATGTTCAGTGACAGAAGCCGGCTGAAGCCAACCAACAGCACCCAACGAAAATTCGTGAAACTTTCTTCTGTATAGCTTAGGCTACTTCCGGGTTGTCCGTGTAAATGGCTTAAAACTATAGAGAGATCTCTGAGATGGTAAAGATTGTTGAGGTCAAATGGAAAAGTCTTTGCCAACATTTTCTACTATTGTATATACAAAACTGTGAAATTTATTGGACACAACAGGAAAAAAATGAAAATATGCAGGCCAATAGTATTTCCCTTCTGTACCGAGGAGGCTCCGGACGCGCAGGCTCAGCGGCCATGGCTCACGGGCCCAGCTGCTCCGCGGCATGTGGGATCTTCCCGGACCGGGGCATGAACCCGTGTCCCCTGCATCGGCAGGCGGACCCCCAACCACTGCGCCACCAGGAAAGCCCGACTTCCAGTTTTTTAAAGATAATAATTCTAGATATTTGAAAAATAAGTTGAATTGGTTACTGAGCTAAATCAGCTGTTTGTAGGCTGTGAGAAAAGAACTACATGACAGAGGAAAAGGAGCAACATTGTTTGGCGTCCACCAAGGGACAGATGTTTGAAATCAGTTCTTAGTTTTCCCTGCAGCTTTATGGAGTTGGCAGTGGTATCCAGATTTTTGTTGTTGTTGTTACAAATGAAGGGATTTGAGTAGTTTAAAGAATTAGCAACTTTTACCTAAGGTTACATGGGCAAGAAGTGGTAGAGCTTGGTTTAAACTCAGTCTGTCTGTCCAGTCTCTTCCCATTCTATCATTCCAGTAAAGGCTTATCCTTTATACATGTTCGTTGCTGTTTCTGTGTGTGTGTGTGCGTGTGTGTGTGTGTGTGTGTGTGTGTATGAAAGTTCCTGAGGAAGCAGCAGCTTTGCTTGTTCAGAGAAGTAAGGGAGTCTCATGTGTTTGGGATGGTGTGAGTGAAGAGAGGGGTGAGGTGAGATTAAGGTGCTATCTTAGGGCAGGTCAAGCATGCTGGGTAGACCAAGATAAGAACTATTGACCTACCCCAAATGTGATGAAAAGCCAGTTAAGGGATCTAAAGAGGGAAGAAACGTATTTGAGGAATCTCTGGATAGTTTAAGGAGGCTAGACCATGGAGGGCAGCAGCAGAAGTAAGGAGACCAGCTAACATACTTCCCCCGTGGAGAGGGGGTCGGGGGGCATGGATTAGAGTGCTAGCAGTGGAGGTGTGAGGAGTGGTCAGATTTAGGAAATGTTTTCAGCATGGAAGGGGCAACATGTGATGATGGAGTGAACGTGTGGTGTGAGGAGTAATGGGTTCCTTTGTGAAGAAAGGCTAGGTTTGGGCAGAAACACAGAAGTCATTTGGAGATCTTCTCTTGGGCAGATCAGATATGCCACACACACAGCACACACGCACACACACATTTACGCATGTGTAACTTACAGTGTGTGTATGTGCCTATGTATTTGTGTGTGTGTGTGTGTGTGTGTGTGTGTGTGTTCCTTATTTCTGCCTACTAAAATGGCCTGAAGTCAATGACACGTTAATAGCATTGAGCATGCCTGGCCTCCAATTTTTCATTTATAAATACCATTCTCGAATAAAAAGAAGCCCCTCTGGAGAAAGGGCTGATTTCAGAGCCAGACCAGAGAGAGTACAATATGAGCCTGGAACATCTTGCTGTGCCAGAAAGCAAGGAAGTGCTCAAAGAATGCTGGAGACACGTCCAATAGGCCATGAGCCAGCTGGAAAGGGTTCCCATTGGCCACTAATGATAGTAACAGATTATAACTCATTGAATAGCATAGAAAACCATGAGTCTTTACAGGTATAGACAAATGAATATCTTGAATTTGATAAGGAGTGAAATATTTACAGACTTTGAAAGTACTTCTTCACAAAATCCTCATAAATTACAAAGGGGGATAGAGTAAACTTACCATGGAGCAGCCTGCTTCTCAAAGTGAACACTGTCAGTAACGGTACGGATTGAAACCATATGCTGTCTGACAGGATGCAGCGAGAAGAATCCAGTGCTACTTTTGTGGCTTCCCTTCCAAAGGTGCATAAGCTAAATCACGAGAAGACACCAAACAACCCCAACTGAGGGATATTTTACAAAATAACTGCTCCTGTAACCTTTAAAAGTGTCAAGGTTGTGAAAACCAAGTAAAGATTGAAGAACTGTTCAGATAAAGAGACAACTAGATTCAAGGCATGGTTCCAAATGAGTCCCTTTGCTGTAAAGAACATTACTGGGACAACTGGTGAAACTCAAATGGAGTCTGAGGATTAGAGTCTATACTTCCAGCTGTCCTGTAAGTTTGTGATTATTTAAAGAAAAAAGTTGGAGAAGATGGGTGCTATTTCAGCATGTTTATATGCCTGGAAGGAAATCATGGAGGAGAGAAGGGGGTGGGGGATTGAGAGTTCAAGTGCCCTAGCAGGCCAGAAAGAGGGGCTGGCTTTGGCTATGAGCATGGACCACGTAATGAGTGTAATGAGAGAAGAAAAAGCAAATGCAGTAGGTTGGTAGGTTTGATGGTGAAAGAATGTGGAGATTCTTCTCATTGCTTCTCTTTTCTTAGTGAAATACGGAGAAGGAAGGGATATTACTTTTGAGGGGAAAAAAAAAAAAGATTGAGATGTGGCTGTATTATAAAGAATTTCAGAGATTGTTGGTGGGATTTTTTGTTTGTTAGTTTTTAGCTCTATCTTCCCCTGGAAGTTCTGCAATATATTATTTCCCCATCTTAAAATAAATTTCTCAAGGAAGGATATTTTATTTTTTTAATGCTATACTTCAATAAATAATGCAAACAGATGAATGGAAAAAACTGTGAAAGGAAGAAATCAGAGGTGAAGGTGTGGTGGAACCTTTGAATGTAGAAACCATTACCGTATTGAAGGGATACCCAGTTTGTAGAATGAGTGGGTCTGAGTTTGAGAAGACTGAAAAGATTCTCTTTACGCCAATGTAGTACATCATTCCATTTCCTTTTGTAATAGAGGTTTTCTTTCAAGAGGTGAATGGAACACTTCAAAATTTTTAATATTGTAAAATAAATTTAGGTGTACGGGGATAAGGCAAAAGACTGTCTAGTGGGAATGAGTCTTTCTTTCTTTCCTGTCATTCGCACAGATCTAATCAGTACATAGTTCATTGTTAGAATTGAGAGTTCCCAGCTCTGTAATGAAGCCTTTTATTTTCTCCTTTTAAAAAAATCTCTGAAGGCAACTGTGTGCCGTGTCTCATATCCTGTAGCCTGACGCTCATCTTCGGCTCTCCTTGCCTCCTCCTAGGCGGGTGAGATTGGAGAGATGAAGGATGGAGTCCCAGAGGGAGCACAACTTCAGGGACCAGTTCATCGAAATCCGACTTACCGCGCAAGGTACCGTAGGTAGGCAACGTTTTCTAAGAGCTAATGACCGATCGCAGAACTTGTGAGCGACAGTAGGATGGAAGAGGACGTTGCAGGTCTGTTTTGTGGATTTATTATGTAATGAGAAGATGTGGCTGTTTGGACCATATGTCCAAGTTGTGGGAGGGGCTCTGCGATCCATGTTTTCACACGGCTGTGTGGCATTCCCCCTGCTTAACGATTAGGATTTTGTTATCCCTGTGCCAGAGCAGCGTTTGCTTCTGAGAACTTTCCCATGATGTAAAGTCATACCGGATTTTTATTATATTTAACGAGATAAGCAGAAATGAATTGATGGGTCATTCATTCAGTGGTGGTGCTATGAATGGAGGGAGAGTTGGCTGCCAGTGGGCGTTTGGGACACTGAATATTCTGATAACCGGGGCAGTCTAATGCGGGGGTTAAGTCAGCCTACAGGTCATATCGTCTGTGTTTAAATCCCCACCCTACGATTAGCAGCCCCTGTGTAGCTGTATCTCCTCCGGCAAGTTTCAGGACTCCTCTTAGACTTAGTCGCCAGCTTATGCAGTGGACAGTAAGGGATATTCTACCACTGTCAATAGGGTCAGATGTACTAAGGCGTTTCAGGTAATCAGTAGGATGCCTGGTATAGTAAGCCCTCAATAAATTAATCGATTAGTACTACTACCAACATTGCTAAGGTTAGTGAAGGAGGGACTTCCCCGGTGGCGCAGTGGTTGAGAATCCGCCTGCCAATGCAGGGGACAAAAACACTTTTAAAAAACACAAAAGTAGACTTTAATAAATGAAAGATACCCTTTCTTTTTAGATATGGAACTTCATATCATAAAGATTTCAGTTGTCCCTAAGTTAGTTTATAAATTTAATTCAATTCCAATAAAAATACCAATAAACTTTTTTATGGAACTGGACATGTTTATATTAAAGTTTATATAAAAACATTCAGGAATAGTTAGGAAAATATTAAAAATTAAAAGCTCTGAGGAGTCGCTGTCCCTATCACTCATTAAAACACTGTAAAGCCTCCGTAACTGAAATGGTGTGGTACTGAGTCCATGAGGCAACAGGTAGGCCAGTGGAATAGAATAGAATAAAGAGCCCAGAAATAGACCTAAGTATATATGGAAATTAAGCGTATGATACAGGTGGCATCTTATATCACTGGGGCAATGATGGACTTCTTTATTCTCTTTATGAGTGGAGGTGGGATAACTGAGTAACCGTTTGGAAAAAGATAAAATTAGATCCCTATCTCACATCATACACAAAAATAAATGCCAATGGATCAGTGATTTAAATGTAAAAACTGAAACCATACAAGTACTAAAAAAAAAATATGGGTGAATTTGACTTAAACATTAGTGTAAGGAAAGTCTAACTCAAATGCATATGCAATACAACAAGAAAATATTGATAAACTTGCCTACATAAAAAATAATTTTGGGATGTCAAAAAACACTATAACAAAATATGTGACAGTTGAAAAACTGGGAGAAAATATTTGTGATATAAATCACAAAGAGGTGATATATCTAATATAGAAAGAACTCTTTTAAAACTGAGGGGAGGGACTTCCCCGGTGGCGCAGTGGTTGAGAATCCGCCTGCCAATGCAGGGGACACGGGTTCGAGCCCCGGTCCAGGAAGATCCCACATGCCGCGGAGCAACTAAACCTGCGCGCCACAACTGCTGAGCCCGCGCTCTAGAGCCCGCGAGCCACAGCTACTGGAGCCCGCGAGCCACAGCTACTGAATCCCGCGTGCCTAGAGCCCGTGCTCCGCAGCAGGAGAAGCCACCGCGATGAGAAGCAGCATGTGCACCGCAGCGAAGAGTAGCCCCCGCTCTCAGCAACTAGAGAAAAGCCATGTGCAGCAATGAGGACCCAACGCAGCCAAAAATAAATACATAAAATGCGGGTTCGAGCCCCGGTCCGGGAAGATCCCACATGCCGCGGAGCAACTAAACCTGCACGCCACAACTGCTGAGCCCGCGCTCTAGAGCCCGCGAGCCACAGCTACTGGAGCCCACGAGCCACAACTACTGAATCCCGCGTGCCTAGAGCCCGTGCTCCGCAGCAGGAGAAGCCACCGCGATGAGAAGCAGCATGTGCACCGCAGCGAAGAGTAGCCCCCGCTCTCAGCAGCTAGAGAAAAGCCATGTGCAGCAATGAGGACCCAACGCAGCCAAAAATAAATATATAAAATGAAGAAATTTATTTAAAAAAACAAAGATTAGTGCAGGAGTGTTATTTTATTTCTGCTTTATCCCTTGTGAAGCCTGGATTGGGCTAGACTCCCTAAGATTCTTTCTAAGCTTTTGATATTATAAGCCTTCCTGCTCCTTTACCCTGTCCTTGAGGAGCTTCATTCCCGAATGATGCTCATACCACCCTGAAGTGTGGCAATATGGGTTTATCGAGAGGCGAGTAAGTATATTATTTGGGGAAGGATTTGTGCCACTCTACATCTTCTTTCCTCCCAAGATTCGTTTCAGAGTTAGACATAGTCATTCCAATGATTCATTACAAAGGACTTTGGAAATAAAAGAGGCTTCATAGAAATGTCTTCAGGAAAACAGAAAAAAGACAGTAGCGTATGTGAACCCCAGCTCTGTCAGTCTCTAGCTGTGTGATCAGAGTGTTGCATTTGACCTTTTTTGACCTATAAAAGCAGCAACCCTTTATGGTTCAACCAAATACTTACCCTCTTTAAACCTCTTGGTTTTCTTACTGTAAATCTTAAACCCACAGAATTAGCCCTGAAATTAAATTAGATAATTAACGTGAAAACACACCAGCACAGGCTTTGGCACACAGTGAGCGATGTTCGTTTGCTTCCCACGTCGAATCCCCTTAGACTCCACTGTATGCTGTCCATGGAGGGCAGATACGGGAGAGCTTTTCTTTTTTAATTTTTCCATCCTCAGTGCCTGTCAAAGCGCCCGGTAGGATCATAGTGTATGTTCGGTATATGTTTGTTCACGGTGTTCAGGTGAAGGGGGAAGATGACAGAAAGACAGGGTTTTTTCACCACACCTTTTTTCCACTTGCCTGTGCATAATTCTAGCAGTAAGTCTTGATCCCTTGACTTTTTAATCTTTAAAAATAAAACCTGGGAATTCCCTGGTGGTCCAGTGGTTAGGACTCCGCCCTCTCAGCACAGGCTCCAGACGCACAGGCTCAGCGGCCATGGCTCACGGGCCTAGCCGCTCCGCGGCACGTGGGATCTTCCCAGACCGGGGCACGAACCCGCGTCCCCTGCATCGGCAGGCGGACTCTCAACCGCTGCGCCACCAGGGAAGCCCAAACCTGATGTTCTTGAGGGCATCTGTTCTCTTTTCTCCTGTGTTCTCTGCTCTAGGGGCCCACCTCGCCCACGACCTGCCCCAGCGGTTGGAGAGGCTGAAGATAAAGAGAATCAACAAGCGGCCAATGGTCCAAACCAGCCACCTGCTCGCCGTGGATACCGGCGCCCCTATAACTATCGGCGTCGCCCCCGTCCTCCTAATGCTCCTGCGCAAGATGGCAAAGAGGTGAGTCCAGCCAGCCAGAGGGTATGCTTGCTGCCAGATCATCCTTAATCATGTCAAGCTTTAGTATTCCCTTCTAAGAGTGGTTTTATAATCTGAAAACTGAGACTTAAAATATGTATAATATGTATCATATATTTTTGTGTATAACATTGTTCATTTATATATGTGTGTGTGTGTATGTGTGTGTGTGTGTGTGTGTGTAAATATATATATATAGAGAGAGAGACAGAGAGAAAATGCCCTGCACATATCACAAACCAAATATTTGAATTCAACCAGTTAACATTCTAGCTAGAACGTTTAGAGCTTTCCAAACAAAAGACAGCGTTTGGAGAGAGGAACCTGCTTCTCAGCACATGTTGGAAGCAACTGTATATTTTTAATGGCTTTTTGCTATGGAGAGTGGTGGTGTTTAGTTGCCATTTGGAGGCCATTCTTCTGTGGTTCTAATTTTTTCCTCATACGTTAAGAGTAGTTAAGATTTTGCACAGTGATTTACCTTCACAGATCCCGACTTGTGAGACCTTTCAGTCTTGAACTTTCACTGCCGTATGAATCAGTTAATTTCTGGTTTGTGGTTTTGTTGTGTGTTTCAGACCAAGGCAGGTGAAGCACCCTCTGAGAACCCTGCTCCAGCCCCCGAGCAGAGCAGTGTCGAGTAACACCCGGCTCCCCAGGCACCTTCACCATCAGCAGGTAGGAGCTCGGGCGGCCGGCACAGGCGCTGATATTCTCTTTAAATAGCACTGATTTCTCAACAGTAGCACAGATCAGTCTCAACTAGTTCTGTAATTCATCTGGGCCAACTTTCTGGTCTCCATCAGGATTCTGGAGAAAGAGCAGCTTTGGTGGTGAAATATCTCTGAGGCTGATCATATTTTGCTAAACATTGGGGACGCAAATATGCAGACAGAGTTAATGAGAGTCAAATTCATTTTTCTAGATAGACAGTTGTTAACTATTATCACCACCTCAGAAAACTTTAGAAAGTTTTACTTTTGTGACACCTTGTGGCCAATTTGATAATTTTTAAGTGCCTGACAAGGCCTCATTTTAATAACAGAGGACTGTGATCTGTAGAATAAACAAGAATGTGGTTTTTTCCTTCCCTTTTCCCTTTGATAACCAACATTATTTATTTTGAGGCAGTATGTGTAGTACGTGAGAGCCAGTGGGTTTATATATCCAGTGCAGGAGCTAGTAGTCATTTGCTTGAATGATCTTGAGCAGTTGATTTATCCTCTGCAGCGATACTGTCGGCTGCTGGTAAAATGAGGATACTGACTAGATTACCCACTAGGGTTGCTTCAAAGACTTAGTGAGATAACATGTATGAGGTGCTTAAGCAGGACACGGTGAAGAATAACCTCCCCATAAAAGTTAGCTTGTTTTGGGCGTCCCTGGTGGCACCGTGGTTAAGAACCCGCCTGCCAATGCAGGGGACACGGGTTTGAGCCCTGGTCCTGGAAGATCCCACATGCCGCGGAGCAACTAAGCCCGTGCGCCACAACTACTGAGCCTGAGCTCTAGAGCCCGCGAGCCACAACTACTGAGCCCGTGTGCCTAGAGCCCGTGTACCGCAACGAAGAGTAGCACCCCCCCGCCGCAACTAGAGAAAGCCTGTGTGCAGCAACAAAGAGCCAGCGCCGCCAAAAGAAAAAAAAAAGTTAGCTTGTTTTTCTTTATTGTTGCTTCCTGCTTTTTTTCTGTCTTATTAAAGATCCTGGAAATTGTATTTATACAGGTAGAAATATACTAGAAAGACTGGCTCAGCGAGTCTTACAAGAATTTATAAGCCATAGTTGGTTTCATTCTGGGTTTTTCATCTAATAAGTCCTGAAAGTTTTAAGTTTTTAGTATTTCTTGGTTGTTGTCCTTTTCATTACATAAATAAGGACTTCGCTTTTAGTTGAAAGATAGGTTGTAAAGCTCATAGCAGCAGTGTTATTTTTCCAAAAATTGTTCAGATTTTGTAAAATTTTGAGATCATTTTAAGTTTCTACTTTTTAAATGCCATCTGCTTTTATATGCAGAGGTTTGGGATTTCAATTATCCTTTCGCTAGGTAGACAATTGCTATGCTGAGAATATTCTGTTTTATCTCTGGGTAGCATGGACAGTTTATTATAGAAATAAATTCCGTATTCACACTTGCTCGCATTAACTGACGGAATTATATATTAATCATTTGGCCATAAACTTTTACTTGGTGACATTATTTTTAGGTATTGTTCCTAAGGAAATAATCCAAAATATTGGGGGGAAAAATTTCTTCTATTTACAATCTAATGTTGGAGAAGTGGTTAAATACTGTGGTATTTCCATATTAGGAGATATTGTACAGCCACTAAAATGATTATGAAGAATTATCAATGTTATAGTATCATTTATTTGAAAAGGCTTCATGATGATAATTTTCTTTTCTATAATTTTCTAGAATTTTTACTATTATGTACTGACTGTTCTGGTTTACAAAAATGTTTTATTAAAAATTTTCCATTAAATTGGGCTTCCCTGGTGGCGCAGTGGTTGAGAGTCCGCCTGCCGATGCAGGGGACGCGGGTTCGTGCCCCGGTCCGGGAAGATCCCACATGCCACGGAGCGGCTAGGCCCGTGAGCCATGGCCGCTGAGCCTGCGTGTCCGGAGCCTGTGCTCCGCAACGGGAGAGGCCACAACAGTGAGAGGCCCGCGTACCGGGAAAAAAAAAAAAAATTTCCATTAAATTAATGTTTCAGTTTACAAATCTATAAAAGATACACAGTGTAAGATTTTGTTTAGAGCTTTTGAAAATTGATTTTTTGAACTACATAAAAAACATAATTTTTGCCTTTTTATTCTTTAACTCTTGGTCATCTTGTCACTCTTCATAAGTTTGATTTGAATTTTTTCCAGGTGACCTAAAGAATTAATGACCATTCAAAAAATAAAGCAAAAAGCAGACCGCAACCTTACCAACACCAAAGAAACGTCCAAGCAATAAAGTGGAAGACTGATAACCAAGACGTGGACATTAGAACGCTCACCACTATTCTTTACGAAGCAAACAACTACACAAGGAAAGCGTCAGCCAGTTTTTCCAGCAGCTGAGATCTTAGGAATGCCTGCACGGAACAAGAGAGCAACCTCCCCGGTTTCAGCAGCCACTAGGTTTATATTTTTTTCCTGGTTTTTACTGTTTTGGTAATATGAATTGAAAGAAGAAATATTAATACCACATGGGGAGACACCCCCCCCAACCAAAGAAATCTAAAATATGTAGTAAATGCTTTTTTTTCCTTTTTTGTTCATTTTGGATGCTGGTGCTAAACTTCCAAGTGTCATGAGTTAAAAAGAAATTTTATGCCCTTCTTATTTATTTTGAGGATATGGGGAGGATAACATTTTGCTTTCTTATGTGACTCTCTTTGAAAATGTGCAGTATGAAATTCCTCAAAAATAAAATTTTTACCCCTGAAAGGAAAAGATGTATAGCTGAAGTATGTTTTCTTATCTCAGCTGGAGTTGTTTTGTCTTTTTTTTTTAGTCTTTTTTCATCACTTCGTTTGCTGAATAGTAAGCTCAAAGCCAAATGTACAGGTGGAATAGTGCTCTTTAATAAATGTAGGCATATGAGCTGAGAGCGTAGGAAATGGGGTTATTTTTGGAATGAACAAGTTCACATCTGAGTTCCGCAGTAGGCTTGTTTGGTTTGGTGCTCTTAGCTCTTGACTAATCCTCGTTGAGATGGTTGATGACATTTTGGTTAACAGCTTCCTTTAGATTAATGAAGGGGTTAGTAGTTCTAATATCCTTGAACTTCTAACCACAGAGGTTTTCAGCACCAGCTGCTGTGTCGTGCTTATATATGTGTGTCTTTCAGGAAAGAGGAAGGGGCCTCTTTGCAACCACCCTACAAATTTCTTCCCCCAGGGAGTAGATGGTGCCCCTAGGTTGAGAGACACTACAGTATATGTCAATTTTATTGAGTTACTTCTCAGATCCACTGCACCTTTCAAATTATTTATTCCCTAAGTCAAGTACATACTTGAGCCTAGGCTTGCGCGAAGCGCTGTTCGAGTGGCACAAACCCACAAGAGACCCGAGTCCCGCTGAGCTTGCGTTTTAGTGAGTGAATACAGAGAATCAACAAATATGTAAACAAATGTGAAATTTAATATCAGATGGCAATATGTGTTATAAAGAAAAATAAAACATGGTAAGGGGCAGGGATTGGCATAATTGTGGGAGGTATGTTTATTTTAGAGGGGGGTGTCTTTCCTATAAGATAAGAGGATAGATAAATGGAGTCCTGTGGTGAGAGATGGATAACCATTTGACTGTCTGGAGAGAAGAACATTCCAGGCAGAGGGGGCAGATGCAAAGACTCTAAGCAGGGAGCATACGTGGCTTGTTTGAGAAATCACAAGCTGGAGAAAGTGGATTGTTCAAGAGCCTTGTATTGCTTTGCAAGTTTGAAAAAATCAAAATCGGTAATATGCACAAGGCAAAAATGTTCAAAGGTATAAAAAAGTATTTTATGAAATAAGTTTCCCATCTCAGTCCTGGTTCCCTCAAGGCAACCGGTTGGCATGTTTTAAAAACATATATCTATTTCAGATTTGTTTTGTGCGTGAGTCTGTGTGCATGTGTGTGTCTGACCAACTGATGTGAATTCGGGGAGACGGGGTCTTAATTGTCTCTAACGAGACTTATACATCTGTTGTTATAATTCTGTAGGTAACTTTACTGCCCAGCTGTTTGCTCTCTTTTCTAACTTTCCCCTTTTCCCTGCTCATTTTAAAGCAATTTTATTATTATGGAGTATTTCCAACATACTTTTTAAAATGTTTTTTAAAAAATGTACCGTATACATTTGGGCCCTGAGATTGCTTTCCACCTAATATCTTTCCTCTTGTTCCATCACCAGTGTATGTAGAGTCCTCTTATCCTTTGTACTGGCTCCATAACTTTGCACTGCATAGTTCTCCATACCTTTGTCAGTCTTCTATTATTGGGTATTGAAGGTTTTTCAACATTGCAATTATAAACACTTTGTCATTCCAACACCCTTACCTCTAAATACCACCATCCATCAGGGTTACAGCTATTCTAGTTCTAGAGGAAAAAATGTAGCAATGAGTGCAAAGAGTTGGGAAAAAAAAGTCTTAACTTTGGTAGTGTATATAATTACAACCCTAAAACACACTGGTTGGAGCTACAGGAGAAAATACAAATTGGATGTGATATGAGGATGGGCCTGAAGTAAGTTCTTTTACAGCACAAAATCAGGGACTTGAATTACTTTACCAAGAGACACACGGTCCCTGGGTGGGAGCACAGCTATAGAGATTAACTAGAGCCTGTCATACCGTGATTACACATTAGCTGTGATCGTTATTCATTTGAAGTTCCGGAGTTTTGCATATTTGCAACAGCACCTATTGGAAAAGTAACCTTATGCAACTCAAAATGATAGAGTGCCTGCCTGCTATGTGCCAAGTGATGCTGGGTGTTTTCACGTCACAAATATGTCAATTGCAACAGCATTATCGGGATTTCTGCGTTTATTGCACAGAGGCAATTTTTTTTTTTTTTTGTGGTATGGCCATGGCTCACGGGCCCAGCCGCTCCGCGGCACGTGGGATCCTCCCAGACCGGGGCGCGAACCCGGTTCCCCTGCATCGGCAGGCGGACGCGCAACCACTGCGCCACCAGGGAAGCCCAGAGGCAATTTTTGAAAGTACTTTTGCCCTTAGTGGATTGAAGAAATGTGTTTATAAAGACTAATACTTCGAGATTTTGAAGTAATAAAGTTCTTTGAATCTTAGAACTGACACATTAAATCCAAGAGCTCGTACTTGGTTTCAGCTGAAAAGAGGAAAAAAATCTCTTGACTTTAGAGGAATAATTGTATATATTATGGCATGAATGTCTGGTTTAATAGGAAAAGTCTAGAAAGGAAGCAGGTGCTGATAGAAATCTCTGAAAATTAGGTGTTCTTTTCAGTGGCAGTGGTAAAGACTTCATCAGCTTTGTGACTTTCTCAGGGTGAAAACATTTCATTTTAACTGATAAGCTAGTTCCAGAGCCACCCAGATTCTCAGAATGGGGGTGGGAAGCTGTAATGAAATTGAAACCATGCTGATAATGTAATATTTCCCCCAGCCCCTGTAGTTTGGGCAGTATTCCGTTAAGAAGGGTATAGAGTGGAAGCATGTGAGAAATGAGAAATTGCTACTTTGTTACTGCCGTAGTATCATCCTTTCATGCACTGATCTTCTCACTGTTTAATTCATGGAGGATTTCACCTGTGGAGTTCTGGGTGACTCCTATACCTGCTACATTGACATGGCACCACTGGGAACAGAATTTACCGAGCAATAAAAACATGGGGAATTGCATGCGTGTGTGTATTTTATTTAAGAAAGTCCTAAACTATTTGCCAGAATGGTTGTTAGGGGCTGAATTGTGTTCCAAATTCTTACGCTGAAGCCCTAACTCCCAGTGCCTCAGAATATAACCATATCTGGAGATAGGTTAATGAGGCCATCAGGGTGGGGCTCAATTCCATAGGATTGGTGCCCTTATAAGATCAGGAAGAGACACCAGGGGCTCGCATGTGTTGAAGGATGACCATGTGAAGGGGCAGGCAATAGGGCAGCTATCTGCAAGCTGAGATGCCTCAGGAGAAACCAAACCAGCCAGCACCTTGATCTTGGACTTCAGCTCCAGGACTCTGAGAAAATAAATTGTTTAAACCGTCCAGTCTGTGGTGTGTTTTTGTGGCAGCCCTAGCAGTCTAATACAGTGGCTGTATCATTTTACATTCAGAGCAGCCATGTATGAGAATTCTTATCTGCATTTGGTATTGTCACTTTTTAAAATTTAGCTCTTCTGTAAATAATGTGTGTGGTGATATTTATTGTGATTTTAATTTGCATTTCCCTAGTGGCTAATAATGTTGAATATATTTTCATGTGCTCATCTGTTGTGTGTATATTCTCTGGTGAAACGTCTATTCATGTCTTTTACAATTTTTTTTTTTTTTTAAGCTGGCTATGAGTGGCTGAGTCCTTGGGCTCAGCCAATCTTTTCAGCCTCTGGATCTAGAAGGGACCGTTGGCGGAACAGACCCTGGTCCCTGCTTCTTTGTCCTAGTGGCTGGGCCGAACAGGGCCCTTGCTCTTGAAGTCCGGGACTGGGCATTGACCTTGTGGGAACACCCTGAATTTGAAGGGCTGGGAAGATTTTTAAGGGCCAGGGATGGATCTTTTCTAAATGTTATTACTTGTAAATAAAGTCTATTTTTCTCCCTTGGTGGGAAAATTTATTTAAAAAAGAAAACAGTACTTTATGTTTTATAATTTAGATATGAGTCCTTTGTCAAATATGTGGTTTGTAAATATTTTTGTTCCAGTTAGTGGCTTGTCTTTTCACCCTCTTAACGGTGTCTTTTGTTAGAGCAAAAGTTTCTGATTTCGATAAAGTCCAATTTATTGATTATTTTTCCTCTGTGAATTCTGCTTTTGGTGTCATGTCTAAGAACTTTTCACCTAGCCTAGGTCTTGAAGATTTTCTTCTATGTTTTCCTCTGAGATAATTTTTGTATAGGATGTGAGGTATAGGTCGAGGTTCATTTTTTTGCCTACGAACATCCGATTATCCCGGCACCATTTCTTGAAAAGACTGTCCTTCCTTGGCTGCACTGCTTATGCCTTTGCCAAAATCCAGTTGGCCCTGCTCATGTGGGTTTATTTATGGGGTCTCTATTCTGTTCCATTGGTCTAGCTTGTCTGTCCCTCTGCCAGCAACACATTGTCTTGATTACTGTAAATCTTAAAATATAGAAATACAATAGATTTTATATGTTGACCATGTATTCTGTAAATTCACTGAATTCATTTATCAGTTCTAGGAATTTTTTTTTTTTTTTGGTAAATTGGGATTTTCTGTAGTTACAAAACAGGATTTTTATCATATTATCTGAATATAGGGACAGTTTTATTCTTTTTTTCCAGTCTGTGTGCCTTTTATTTCCTCTCCTTGCCTCATTGTGCTGGTTGGCTAGGACTTCTGTTTTTATTTCATTGATTTCTGCACATTATTATTTCCTTTGGGTTGATTTTGCTCCTCAGTTTCTGGGTTTCTTAAGATGGGAGCTTAGATTATTGACTTGAGACTTTTCTCCTATTCTAAGATAAGCATTTTTATGCTGTAAATGCCCCTCTCAGCACTGCTTTACCTGTGCCCCACAAATTTCAAATGTTGTATTTACATTTTCATACAGTTTAATGTATTTTAAAATTTCTCTTGAGACTTCACCATTTAGAAGTGTGGTGTTTAATTTCCAAGTGTTTAGTGATTTTTCTGTTATCTTTCTGATGTTAATTTCTTTTTTTTTTTTAACATCTTTATTGGAGTATAACTGTTTTACAATAGTGTGTTAGTTTCTCCTTTACAACAAAGTGAATCAGTTATACATATACATATGTTCCCATATCTCTTCCCTCTTGTGCCTCCCTCCCTCCCACCCTCCCTATCCCACCCCTCTCATGGTCACAAAGCACAGAGGTGATCTCCCTGTGCTATGCGGCAGCTTCCCACTAGCTATCTAATTTACATTTGGTAGTGCATATATGTCCCTGCCACTCTCTCACTTCGTCACAGCTTACCCTTCCCCCTCCCCATGTCCTCAAGTCCATGCTCTAGTAGGTCTGTGTTTTATTCCCGTCCTACCACTAATCTCTTCATGACATTTTTTTTTCTTAGATTCCATATATATGTGTTAGCATACGGTATTTGTTTTTCTCCTTCTGACTTACTTCACTCTGTATGACAGACTCCAGGTCTATCCACCTCATTACAAATAACTCAGTTTCATTTCTTTTTATGGCTCAGTAATATTCCATTGTATATATGTGCCACATCTGATGTTAATTTCTAATTTTATTCCCTTGTCAGAGAACGTGCTGAATAATTTTACTTCCTTAAAATTTGTTGAGCATTATTTTGGTTTTATGGATCATGATATGGTCTATCACGTAGCATGTTCTATGAGCTCTTACAAATATTTCTGCTCTTGTTGGGTGGACTGTTCTATAAATGTCAACAAGATTCTGTTGATTGATGTTGTTGTCAAGTTTTCCTATATTCTTGCACCAACAGACTATCTATCCATCTAGACCCACTGGTTTGTCCTCCATCAACATGTAGTGCTGAGTTTTGGGGGAGACAAAGGAAACCTTCAAAGCTATATACTGACTGAGTTTATCAAAAGATGTGGTTTCAAATTGGGAGATTGGGATTGACATATATACACTAATATGTATAAAATAGATAACTAATAAGAACCTGTTGTATAAAAAAATAAATAAAATAAAATTCAGAAATTCAAAAAAAAAAAGATGTGGTTTCAGCCAGACTGAGTGAAGGGGCAAGATCTTAGCACCTTCCCCACTTTGAAACTTGTCTTGTGAACTCATGTAGACCTAAGCTAAACCTATCTTAACTCCTTCAAAAATTTAAGAAACTGGGTTAGGCAAAAATATAAAATGATAAAATATAAATATAAAAAATATAAAATATAAAATGATAAAAATTGTATGGAAAAAAAGTAAAGAAATATGGTATTACTAACTTAGGGACTTTTTAATCTTTAAGGTTTCTTGCATAAGTGAAAAATACATTAAGTGCCAATGTTCTCAGCATTGTTTTAAACCTTCACACCAATCCTGGCTAGTAGCTTTTGTTGCCATTTAGGAAATGAGAAAGTTGTGGATCCAGGTCACACAGATTCACTAGTAGGCTCAAACCCACGGAAATGGAGAAGACAGAGAGAAAGAGTCTGGGAATCAGAAGATCTGGGTTCAGATCCAAAGTTCTCATCATCTTTAATCTCAAGCCACTCACTCAGCAGTGGGGTTTTCATGTCTGGCTGAAAGGAAAAACGTTGTGTGGATCAGTGGTTTTCAACTGGGGGTCAGGGTGAAGTAATTGCAGAGTTTTCCCCAGCTCTCCCTCAACTTTAGTATGCCATTATCCTTTTGTAAGTGCCTCTGTCAAGATCACTTCTAGGGATGGCACCAAAGAACTATATTTCACTGGCTGATATTCGTAATCTGTCTGCACATAATTGTAGGGGAAATGATAGCAGAGGCAACAGCCAATGTAGAGTGTTCCAAGCGTGTGGCAACAAACAGGAACAGGCAACGGAGAAGCTGAATGAGGATTGGACAATTTGCTCACTTAGTGTCAGTTTAGAAGTGTGTTTAGGAACTTCCCTGGTGGCGCAGTGTTTAAAAATCTGCTTGCCAATGCAGGGGACACCGGTTCGAGCCCTGGCCTAGGAAGATCCCACATTCCCCCGGAGCAACTAAGCCCGTGCACCACAACTACTGAGCCTGCGTTCTAGAGCCCGTGAGCTACAACTACTGAGAATGCGTGCCACAACTACTGAAGTCCGCGCACGTGGAGCCCATGCTCCGCAACAAGAGAAGACACCACAGTGAGAAGCCCGCGCACCGCAACGAAGGGTAGCCCCGGCTCGCCGCTAGAGGGAGCCCGCGCGCAGCAACGAAGACCCAACGCAGCCAAAAATAAATACATACATAAA